>NC_064810.1:153806173-153929870 GCF_023721935.1 Panthera uncia
TCCCCTCCTTCCCACCCCCCATCAACCCTCAGTCTGTTCTGTTTTTAAGAGTCTCTTATGCTTTGGCTCTCTCCCACTCTAACCTCTTTTTTTTTTTTTTTTTTTCCTTCCCCTCCCCCATGGGTTTCTGTTAAGTTTCTCAGGATCCACATAAGAGTGAAAACATATGGTATCTGTCTTTCTCAGTATGGCTTATTAAGTTCTGTTGCCTTTCAATACACTGGTCAACTTTTTTTTTTTTAAATAAACCAGTCAGTTTTAATTTTATGTACACTTTATTATTTTTAATTTTAAAAATAACTTTTTCATTAACTTGTATTTGTGAATACAAAGTTTCCTTTTAAATAAAAATTTCTAGTTTAGATAATACAGATGGCCTTGGAGACTGGGAAAATATTTTGGTATCACCTTCTGAATTTAAAACAAGTCTGTTCCCATACGAATATCTTGAAAGTGTCCTGGGAACAAAGTTGAAAGTGCGAACCTGACAGGACAATTATTTTAAGATAATAAACTCACCTTAGCGTTCTCTGATTTTTTAGCAAGTTTTGTAGCCCAAGGAGGCCTTCTTTCCTTTCTGACCAGTTGGAACTGGCACATCTATTGAGGACCTCGGCCACATCTTCCGTCTGCCTCATGTAGGTAGGAATACTGCCATTTCGAGAGCTATACGAGCGTTCTGAACAAGCACTCGATGCATCGCTGTTGGCGTCATCATCTGAATGCATTCCGTAGGATTCGTATCTTCTTCGAGCAGGCTTTTTCTGTTACACATAAAGACTCTCATTAGCAGTAGCCAAAAGAATGTACTGGTATTTCACAATTTCTACTGACCACAAAAGGACTGTTTTGTTTTTTTTTTTTTAAATCAGTACCAAGCATGCGTCTAAGCACTGTAATAATAAAATTATTATCAATGTTGTATCCATCGATAACTGATTTTATTTTCAATATTTAGTTTTGCTTCAGAAAACAGGTTTTAGAAGTTAGTAGACAATGAGATAGTTTTTAATGATGGGATATAGTGGAAACAGAATAAGACTACACGAAAGTTCATGTATGTAAAGTGAGAAGTGCTCAACTTGTGGGTTTTTCCTTTTCATGGAAACCAAAGAACGACTAGTATATATTTTAGATGAAGAGAAATTACTGGGAATTTGAGTTGGTAAGAAGAGAACATTACTTTATTTTTTTTGAATATTACTTTTTTAAAGGATGAGAATGGGTCAGAAAAACACGTTTTCTTATATGAACTTCTACTTTTGCCTGTGTATCTTCTCTTTTCTCTAGTCTCCCTTTTACTTCAGCTACTGCTTCTCTTGTCACTCTTTCTTCCCTTGTACCCAACCCTCAAGTCTCCTAGAGAAGTAAAATACAGACATCATGAGAATGATGAGAACCTATTTTGCTTACTATTATTTTTAGGAGGCAAGCTCCTTGAGGGCCCTCCATGTTTTCCCCAACGTGTCTATACTGTCTATTTCAATAAATGCAAGAAAGTCCACTTAGATTCGATTTCTTTACATCTGAAGCTTACCGTTTAATATATGTAACTGCTAATTATGTCTTGCATACTAAAAATGAAATGAGCAAATAGTTTATTTGAGATTTCCTTGGAAGAATTGGAGATACATCTTTATATAATCTGGTATTTGAATTTAGGCTAATGAACAGTGAAGACATTTCTAGAAACATGTTAATAAGCACAAGAATTTAAAACAGTTCCAGATGGCTGTAAATTCTCCAAAGTCTAAAATCTTAAAAAAACAAACGAATTTAATTCAAAACAGTTTTATAAAGACATTTCCATCACTAAATGCCTCTTACTGATTTAGAGACACCAAGTTAATTTAGAATGTGATAATGTGCCATGTCCTGTGCTGGGCTCCAGGATCAGTCTTGTCACAGACATAAGTGTCAATGGTATCACCTCATCTGTATGGAGCAGTCAAGCTTAAAGGACAAGAACCCCCACAGGACATTCTATCCAAGCAGTATCTCCCTATTAATAAGCATATATACAGAAAAGTGGGTGTATTAAAGGGTCTTATTACTTCCACTTGAATATTTATTTTCTAGAAGACTATCATCTGTTAAACTGATGAAGCAAAGGAAAAAAGTTATGGTATCATAAGATGTCAGAAAACAGCAATGTCTATACCTTAGTCCGTATGTCTCCTAAGAGCTGAGCGCAGTAAATTTTTAAAGAGAAAAATTGAAAATAATGAAGAACATTTTGCTAAACAGCACAATGAAGCAGGCATAAACAATGCCCATAATCAGAAACAGTAAGTTTTGTTTGTATACAGATACATAAAAACTGCTTAGTAGCAGAGTAGATCTTCAACCTTGGCAATATCCTTTAGTCCTAAACTACGAGAATATTCCCATAACCAGTTTCCTAAAGAAACTAACATTTTCTTTCTAATTGGATCCTTTTGTCGTTTCCAAAGTTAACTTTGTTTCTATGATTTTCCCCAGGTCCAAATTAGGCTTAATCAAGTTTTTTTTTCTAGAAATTGATAGTTACAACTGGAATATCTAAACTATGCAAATAATGGAAGTAGACCGAAGGAGATTATCGGGATTTAGCTTTTAGCCCTGGTGGCTAAATACCCCTTATATAATCCAAACACACCTTAGTATTAGAAGTAATAGTTCAAAAATAACCCATTCAATTCATAAAACTTATGTGAGCACAATTTAACTGGTACAACTTCCATCTAAAAAGAAACTAGAAAACATGGTTTAAGGAATACGTTGATTAGGAATAGTAAATTTAAAGCACTTGACTGATCGTCAGAACAAGATGTGATCAATATATCCCATGCCCAAGAGAACAAAGTTCCTACCTAGTTGTATTATTTATAAAAAATTAAATAACGGAGGTAAAGGGGAAAATTCCGCACTTAAAGACTGTTAGTGCAGAACTACACATGTGATTACATTTCCTGTACTACAGCTATGATCAGCAGATATTTTTTAAAAGTTTTTTCCAAATACACGTGGCATAAATTGTATTATAGCAACACTGGTTAAGATGTGATACACAGTTTTAAAAGGCACGACGTATTTTTTTTTTTATTTCAGAGCAAAGATGAGGACTTTTATAAGTTATGATAAGTAACTGAGTAAATGCTTCTTAAATATAGATGGGATTAATATAATTTGAAAGAGGAAGTGCAGACCGAATTGATGTGGGAGATTGGCAGAAACCAACTGTATTCACTGTTTCAAATGATACTCCCTTCATTATTTTAAGTGAGAAAAACAACGGTGATATATGGACAGCACTCTTCTGACAAACTATCATGGATCTGTAGATGATGTTTTTAAATCTCACTCCTTAACGTGTCAGGCATAACAAACCAGGAGGGTATCTTAATTATAATTTGTCTTGAAGTCGTGCTTCTCTCAGCTCAGAAAAATACAAGCAAGTAAGACTAAATAAAATCCTACCCCGAACTAAAACAATGCCTAAATACTCCAAACGTGAAGCAAGCCTTGAAACGTATGCCTGCAGTGCACCCATTTATGTACTAAATCTGCCCTTACTCTTAGTGGACGACAGTGCCCCAAACACATCCTCATGTTAACAACATCAATATTCACATTACATTCCTGACACCCCATCAACTACTTCTGGCCCTCGCTTCAAATTCTGACCGAGTAACAGGGACCAAGAACTGATGACACAACTCTGCTTTTTCCATGGCCCACGTCTGATCTTCCTAGATTGAATCCACTAGCTTTTCCCCGTGACCTTCCCCACACCGGGGGACCGGCTTACCCACACGTGAGTTTCGTAATTGGAATATCTCTAATGAAAAGGAAATGGAGAAGAGTACCAAGGCATCTGCTACGGCCTCCTCCACGTCAGAGCCTGTGTTCAGGACTCGCATGGCACTGACAGAAGACGACAGTCGGCTCGATTGGCTCATCCCATACCCTGGACCTAATTCATCAGAAGGAGGAAAAGAGCTTTGAGAGAGTCATAAATGTAACAGCGTCACATTGGAAACTTCAAGATCCTTAAGGGGAGGGGAGGGAAAAACAAAACAAAACAAAAAAAAAACCAATGGGGCAAAGCATTTTAAAAGCAATTCTGTATTTTCTGGGTACATTTGGTCTTCGGTCAAATAAAATGGTAAAGGCAATTAAATTACTGACAGTGTATGGAAAATAAATTTAAAGAACAGTAGCTATGATACATTTATGACCAGAAAATAGAAGAAAGCATGGGTGGCTAACTAAGGGCTTGTGAATCTACAGCCCTGGCAATGAATCCAGCTCTATCAGCCAGGCAAATCTCAGCCATGCAGGTGAGCCATGGAGGAGTCTAGAACACACGTCAAACCTCAAACCAATGAAGATGAGGGAACTCAGTGAAGCTACACCAGTCTACAGGGAAAACCCGCCAATTGTTGTCTCTTCTCCGTCAGGAGAGGGTTTCATTCTACAACTAAGATATGCCATTCGACATCTGTTAAGCACCTAGTGTGTGCCCAACACTCTGAGGTATGTAAAGACAAACCAGAGATGGATTCTCCCCCTCAACTACTTTCTACACCATCATTTACAATTAAAACACTTCATCCACCATTTTGGTTTTTTTTTTTTCCAAAACATGTACAAAGATGAAGTACATAATTGAGAACAGAAAACAATTCCATATTTAAAAATGACGTAACTTAGATTACATACACACAAAAAGGCTATCTGTCAGTGAGAAAAATGCTCAAATAAGGTTGTGGGAGGGGGAAAAGTTACTTGGGGGAAAATTAAAAAAAAATACACAGATGATTTATTATCTGACAAATCAAACTTAAACAAAAACAAAGCGATTTAAAAACACGAATGTACCATTCAATGGAAACTGAAAAGGACAAAAATCTGAGATGAATGCACAGATGATAGTGAAAATGTACTCATCCTTCACCTGAGGCCCCATACACATCGGGGGCGTAGAGGGCACCAGTAGATCTGGAATGGTGTCTGGAGGCTGGAATAACAGGACCATACAAACCTCATCTATTACCACAGAAACAAGGAATAGTGGCAGCACTACAGTCAGGCAAGGAGACTTAGTCAACACTGGTATTACTAGTAATAGGTAAGGATCAGAATACTGCCAAGCGAGGCAACTGAACATCAGGACCGTAACATTATCCTCGACACACAGAAGATCTTACACCTAAGGGGACAGACACAAGCCCACAGGAGACAAAAAAAAAAGCAAGTATTCAAATGGAAGGAAATGTCGAAAGTACAAGCATGAGACAAAAAAATGAACACCGTAGTTTAAAAAAAAAAAAAACCACCATGGTAGCTAGTAACCAATAATACACCTAGATCCTTTAGTCCCGAACCCAGTGAGGCAGGTATTACTGTTCCATGTCATAGATGGGCAAATTGAAGCAGACAGGGACGCTAATTAACGTGACCAAAGCCACACTACGAGTAAGTGATACACCTCGGTATCTGTACTCTTTCAAGGCCTTTGCTCTCGAATGGTACATGTGCCGTCTTCACATCGTTCAAAAGATAACATACCTCACTTACGTTAATCAAACATTTTCCATAATGGTTCACAGAATACAAGTTCTGCATTCGGTAAAAGATTTAAATATCAAAGACATGTGAACGTAAAAAAAGGATATCAATAATACAATCAAAAGACCTACAAAAGGTCTCCCTATATTTATGTCATGTTTCTCTACGTCTAATTTTAGCATATTTTAAGTTTCATACATTAAAACCCCGATTTTCACAACACCATAAAGTCCATCTTCTTCCTACATAAATATTAAAGATTCTTTTTAATATTTAGTGAAATAGATTACTCATAGTTAGAAAGTTACTCTTCTTCAGATATATATATATATATTTTATTAAAAAATTTTTTTAATGTTTATTTATTTTTGAGAAAGAGAGACAGAGTGTGAGTGGGGGAGGGGCAGAGAGTGGGAGACAGAGAATCTGAAGCAGGCTCCAGGCTCTAGGCTCTAGGCTCTAGGCTCTAGGCTCTAGGCTCTGAGCTGTCAGCACAGAGCCCGATGCGGGGCTTGAACCCTTGAACTGAGAGATCATGACCTGAGCCGAAGTCGGACGCTTAACCAACTGAGCCACCCAGGTGCCCCTCTTCAGATATATTAATTAGAGCAGTTAAAATACTTTTTTACAAAAAGTTTATTTACTATTTTGAGAGAGAGAAAGTGAGCAGGGAAGGGGCAGAGAGAAAGGGAGAGAGGGAGAATCCCAAGCAGTGGGATTAGTCCCCAACGTGGGGACTAAACTGACAAACTGTGAGATCATGACCTGAACCGAAATCAAGAGTCAGATGCTTAACCAACTGAGCCACCCAGGTGCCCCCAAAACACTTTATTACATGAATCACTCTTTTCTTTGCCACTGGACCTTAATGAACGCAAAAATGATCAAAAGGATTGAGACAAAGGATTAAACAGAATGCTGTTCAAAATGTTTAATCAGACTCTAAGAGGTGACTGCTGTTGTTAATAAAACATAATACATAGTTTTAATTCTACCTGAAACAATTTTTAAAATGGTGACCGTTGAGTCAATATCAACATGCCCAATGGATGAAAATTTGTGAAAAATTTTATGGTATCAATGGTGGCTGAAGGTAAGAGGTGAGTGGCACCACTCACATTCTTGTAGGAACATAAGCCTATTTTTTGAAACTTGGCTCCAGAAGTAAATGGCAACTAGGGTACAAGTTCCAGAGAAGTTCAGCTTTGCTCAGCTCTGATTTATTTCTGATGCTTTAGAGCCCTTACACCGGTTCTGTGCCCCAGCTGAATGCATAGCAAACTACGGGGCTCACTTGCTGAATGGCGACATTCAAGTCGGAGGTGAAAAAAAGAGATTCACCGGGTAAAGCCAGTAAGGACGGCAGAATGCAGGCAGACGCCACAGACACCGGGGATGGGAAGGGCAACCTGATCTCCGAGGCGGCTACTCCTCACCCGTCTTATAAGAGGGCGGATCTGCTACCTTTACGAAGCAGCATCCAGATATAAATAAAAGGGCTACAAACATCAATTCTCCTAAAACTACAGGGTTAAAAGATCTAATCTTCTTTAACCCAAATAGAATGTTTCATTAGAATCAGGAAAACAGCTTCCTTTAATAATAGAAATTTAAGTGATTTAAGTTGTCAAATGGAGGCTTTGAGATGAATCTAGAAAATTAATGGCTAGCTACCATTTCTCTTTAAAAAGACCTAGTAGCAAGGCTTATTTTTTAAGTGATTCATGGTTGGTTATAAATTTCCTCTCATGTCTGACTACTGCACAGGTTTAAAAGGTACAGAAACAGATTTTGTTTTCTTCTTGATATCTCATGCTTTCTAATAATTCTGTAGTACGGCATTATGCAAATACAGGTGTTACCCCATTAAAAACATCTAAGATCTCTGCCACAGAAGTACAAGGAAACTACTTCGAGGCAAGCAGTCAGAGCTTGGTCAGATGACCAAGTGCTTACTGTGTGCCAAGCACTGTTGTCTATGTTCTCTCGTTTATAGCTTCTTCAAAACAATCCTAACAAGTGCATGCTATTCATGTCCTACTTTTACAGATGGGGAAACTCAGGTACAGAAGTTACAGAGCCCAGGCCGTCTGACCCTAGAGCACAGGCTCTTAAACCATCACACGCCCACTCACTTTCTTCAACTCTTCAAGATGGCATGCTTACTTTATACAAACGTAGCATTTATTTCATTTTTAAACATATACACACGAACATATACCATGTACATCTATACGCAGGCACGTGTGCATATGCACATACATAGTCTGCATATGAACTAAAAATACTGTATATGACTCTTGCATATGAGTTAAAAACATCCCTGGCAAAGCACTGGAAGGGAACTCTTCACCCGGAACTAGAACGCACACATCAAAGGCCGAGGATGTCCCTATCTGTGTCCCCAGCGCAACAGGGTTTTCTAGGTCGGTACACGACAGTCCCGTGACTTATTTGAACCAAATGGCCCAGAGAACAAGAATTTAACCTCTGGATGTTCTACACTAACATGTCTATTGAAGGAAATAATAATTCCACTTGGCAGAACTGCACCATGTGCAGAACTATGTTGTACTTAAAAGTCACAAAATCTGAAGAGCAAATCTCTAAGTATTACAGTCATCTCTGTTTTGTGGAATTAAAAGAAAAAATCTGAAAGGGCTTTAGGTATGTATATATAAACAAAGTACTAGTTAAAAAGCTGAAAGACCATGCAGAAATTCTAAAACATTTCAATGTAAAAAATTCTGCCTCTCTGATTATTCTAAAAAATTGTAAGTTTAAAAAATCATTTACTATTTTTATAGCTGAGGTAAATATACTATTATAGGGAAGGACATAGTATAATCTCTATAATCAGGAACACAGAGGTTTTACAGCAGTGACACAACACAAGCTAATATATGCGGAACAACTATTAACCTGTATAATTACTATTTTATATACTAACCATTTTAGTAAGTAGTTCATATGGTATTTTGCAGCACTCTTTCTGGTAAATATCTAAGGTGAAATGTTAGTATTTCTGCTGAAAAAACCAATAGCATTTATCTTATCAAATGAAATGGTCCATACTTCACATGAGAGTAAATATTTAGCTATTATCTTTAAATTTTATAGGTTTATTTCTTAAGATAAATCTTGAACTCCACATCCTGTAGTCCAAATCTATGTGCTATTTACTTGATTACGAAGACAATCTGTTTATACAAGGTCTAGCCTACTCATTTCAACAAGGAAATGTCAAAGGAATTGCCAAACCTATAATTTCCTTACGACTCTTTCTTCTGTCAGGGCAGAAAAGAGAGGCAAAGAAAGACACAGTCGAAGAAAGCTAAGCCCTAAGTACACGGAAGTTATCTGATGGCGATAACAGGGCAAAGAAACGCACCCGACACCTGCGCAGGTACCTACCGAGGGGCTGAAAAGAACGAACAGGACTCGTGTCCCGGCTGCTCTCCCGACTGGCTTCCCGGCTGCACCCTTGACTCACACTTGGTCGAGGAATACGACTGCTTCGGGCTGGTACAAAGAAACAGCCGCAGAGAAAGGGAGGAAACAAAAGACAGAATTTGCATTTTTGATATGTTAACTTTAGTTTTCTTTCTCAAAAACTGATTAATAGGTTAAGTTGTACTAAGGCTGAGAAGAAACTACTCTTGGTAAGGCATTACCAGGAATACGATACAGGTAAATTTGAATACAGTCCTCCAGTTTGTATGAGATTAGAAGGGTAAAATAGTATTTTGCAAACATAAGTAGGCTGCAAATAAAAAGCTTTAAAATAGACTTTAAAATTATACTTTCAGGGTAAAATACCTAATTCAATTTACAACCTGTATTTAAATTCTCCCTGAACTCTCAGTTGTTTTCTTCTAGCTTCTAAGCACCCAGCTGAAGTCTTCACTGTTACCCAAGCCTGGAATACAAACGAAGAGGTCCCAAGTCTCACAAAGAAGACCTTACCCACGGACAGCCTAGACGGACTAGCCTCTCTGCTGCACCCCTGGCTCCGTGGGATCTTGCTTCTCTTTGGCGCCGAGGCGGAATTGACCAAGACTCTCTGAACACCAGAGCTCACAGTGGAGAGGGCTGTTGTGCTCAGAACTCTTCCCGGAGACCCGGACCGGCTGCCAGCTGAACACCAAACACACGTGCAAGTGTTACGACGTGAATTCTAAGAGAACTTGTTGAAAGGATAAAAATTCAAGAAATACACCTGAGGAGACTGGGATAGTATGGCAAGTTCTAAGTTCAAAGGAAATGGACTGAGGAAGACATGTGCATAGAATCATAACCTGGAAAAAAAGGTATGCTGTATATACTAGGACTGAAGAGTGAATCATATAAAATATATTTTCAGTTTTGGGGGGTATAAGATGTTATGTTTTTAATAAGGGCAACACTAACAACAGTATGTTTGTTTCAGAACACAAATAGTATAAAGGATTTCCAAAAAAAAAAAAAAAAAAACTTATCTGACAATACATTTCATGTGGCTGAGGCTATATATTAAAACTATATATTTATAAGGAACGAAATTAGTCATTACGTTATTTCTATTTTTTCGTTAAGGATATAATAAACATTTGCTTCCTGTGAAACAGCTGGCCTTCCTGAGATGCTTCTGAATGGGTATGACAAAATTATTTTGTTACTATGTATACTTTTAATTTTCACAAAATTAAATTTTAAAGGTTTACAAAATTGGGCCGGCTGAAAAAGAAACTTGCTTTTTGCCTTCAAACCGCAAAGGGATCTTGGGTGGCCACATCCAGGATGGAGATGCAGAAGTACTGAGAGTAAAAGAGAACTAACAGCAAATGTCAGAGAAGTCCGACCCTTTCCCAACTAGTGATTCTCAGTCTTGGAAGGCAGAGGATACGTGGGCCGGGGAAAAGAGAGAGGGAGCCGGACAAAATCTCAGAGACTGGGGCAAGGATTAAGAGATGGGCTCCTTGTCAATCAAAACATTTTACGTCTGCACTGAACGGGAAAACAAACTAGGTCAACTCCAAGATGTAATTTAACTCTACATTCTGAATGGCAGCGTTATAAAAAAGGTGAACTTGCACTTAAATAAATGAAAGCAACTTTTCCCCTTTGTTGGGCATCGCTTCTCTTCACCAACAGGGCGGTCACTGCTCACCTTGATAATCTTATTTCATTTCCACAGAGCAAAACCCAAAGACTCAAGTGCCAATGTGGTCAAGCAGGAGATGTTTATGAGGGAGGAGCACTGAGTGTGAGGCAGGGAGCGGTGACTTTTCAGCTCCAGCCAGCTGTGGCTTGAGGCAAGACTAGCCAGGTTTTAGGGTTTTGTAAAAAAAATGAAAACTCTGAAAGTTCCTCATTTTTATCATGGTGTGTAGACCAAATAATACATGAATGGAGGCAGGCTGGATATTGTCCACGGGCTGCCGATCTGTGACCTTCACTGTAGCTTTCTTGGCATGGTCTTGCTGAATACGATTTAAATTCATGCTTGATTCACAAACTTTATCAGCACACAAATTTTAAATCATCTTCCATTGGTTATAGCAATACTGTATAAAAGCAGTGTTTCCAATGAAATTAACAATTTATTTGAATGGAAGTAATTCTAAGTTATTACAGGGAAATTATTCAACTCTACTTTAAAACGATGGCTCGTTTGAATTATCTCTTGGTGTTTCAGGTGAAGAATCTTCAAAGTAGGTTTTTTTTGAGTTACAACCTTAAGGATACCCACAAGGCACCTATTTTCTCCATGCAGTATCTAAACTAAACATACACACCAAAACATCCAAACACCCAACATGCCACAAACTCACAATGCAAGATAAGCCAATGGAATATTTTATGGGAACACTTGCAACGATATAAAAAGTATAAATAATGAGCTGAATGAACACATACGATATGATATTCTGTTAAAACTGATATAAATTTTAAGGGGTGAAGGTGTTGGTAGGAGACCAGAGAATTTCTTGAAATGTGTGGGTCTATTCAGCAGAGAGGAAACACGCAGGACTCAAGTACAGTAATCACTCCACCGGTTCTGGATTAACTGCATTTATCAAAATCATGCAAGCTCACCCTCTATTTAAATTCATTTATACCCTCTCCTGGAAAATAAAATCAGCAATGTTTATTTTGCTTTCGTCATTAGCCTCTCTTCTCCACTAAATCCAAACCTCAACCAACAGTGTGATAATTCCAATGCCTAGGACTCGTTTTGGAGTTATTTATACTTAGGAGATAACACCAAGGCTCATTTCCCAGCCAAGAACTACCAAGGCTAATTGCTTCTTCTAACAAAACCACTGAGTTGATGAAAAAGGGCATGGTGTTACCTGGGAGCGGCATGCTACTGGAAAATACTCTAATTTGCAGAACCTGACGGTGGGTATCGAATTCTTCTCACGCTACCTAAAATTTTCAAACTACCATTTTAGAACTTTTTACAAGGTATTTGCAAGGCATCACTAGAGCTCCTTTGCTTTTGAGTGTCAAAACCTGCGGGATCCACTTGGATATTTTCAACAACTCAAGGTTTTAGCGATAAAGACAGGCCAAAGATAACTGGCAATTTTTGCCCCAATGTGGTCGCACCGCGATGGAATATGATGTTGAGAATTTCTGCTGAATAGAACCCAATCTCGGTAATGAAAACAGGTGATCAAACAACAGACGCACACAAAAAGTCTATAGATTCTTACCACCAATGGTATTGGCAGATTGTGATCCTGAACAAGTGTAAAGGCAGAATCAGGGTAAGGATTATAATCCATGAAGAGGGAAGGAGCAGATTTAAAATGAATGGCAGATGAAAATAAAGCTTTAGTCAGTTCTTATAAAATAAAAAAGCCCTGAAGCAAAAAAAGCAAACTTCAAAAGAAAACTCCCTAAACCATAGACGTCTGCAACAAAAGCAGTACACTGCGTAGCTTTTACAGCTGAAATCAGACACTCATGTACAGAGCAGATGAAATGAAGTGCAAAAATAAATGTAAATTCTTCAGCTTTCCTTCTACTAACGGCCTATAATCTCAATAATTAAATGTTTAACTTTTAATTATTTAAACATTTAATTTGAAACTACAGGTAAAGAAGAACTACAACATCTTAGAGCTGAAGAAAGCATACATGAAAAAGCTACATTTTTTTTCCTTCAGATGCACAGGAGAAAACCCCAAAAACAAACGGCAGGGGCTTGGGGTGAGGAGACCAAGGTTCCAACAGGCTGCACAGCCGTTTGTACACAACCAGTCACTACCGACAAGGACACAAGACACCATCCTTACGTGTAACTAGAAACCTGGAAATCTCTCCAATGGGTCTGCTTTTATTTATTTTGATCAGTCATCAGAACACACCTGCTTTGACCCATGATTTTTTCCCCAAATGCTAATCTACAACCATGGAAAGACCATGCAAACTCTAATGAATTACTTCACAACAAAGTGAAGACGGAGGTCACAGCGATATTTCTGTGCAAGTATGTTGTAAAGAAACTTGCGTCAAATCATACGGGGCCACAATTTCTTTTTGCAAAAGGATCTAGAATGGAATATACAGTCACTCGAATAAATAAGGAAGCAAGCAAACAAAAACGTCTCCAATGTGATTTAAAACCTGAGTGATTTTATAGGGAGCAAGTCTTCTGATCTTAAAATCCTACCAGGTCTAAAAAGCCTGTCATTATGTTCTCATACTTCCGTAAAGGATTCTAAGTATTGTAGATTGGGTTTCAAAGTGAAAAACCAAATGTAAAATAGTTATTCTATATCCTCCTGAAGTGATCAGTAATTACAAAATACCTAAAAGGGAGGTCCTTAATATATTAGAAAACCATACACAAAGCCCTTTGAACCTTTGCCACAAGCTCCATCTTGCTATTCCTTTAGAAAAGAACTAAGTAAAACAGCTCACATCAAATTAAATTTTATCCTTAAGATCCTAGATATAGACAGTTTTGGTTTGCTATCTTTATTCTTCTTTATGCTTTAAATTTCCCAACTATCATTATTTATTTGTTTCCTGAAGGTCATAAAAATAAAAGGTACAAAAGTACACAACAGGAGTTTAGATTTCAGTTATAGTTAATATGGTTAAGAGTGGCAAGGAGGACAATTTTATCAGCTGAAATGTATAATGCTTATTCTGGGCCCAGGTACGGTCTTCAAGATATTAAATGTACTACAACACTGAATACTGCAATCCTCTGAGATTATCTTCTTCATTTTATAGGTGAAAATACAGGGGCGCCTGGGTGGCTCGGTCGGTTAAGCGTCCGACTTCGGCTCAGGTCGTGATCTCACGGTTCGTGGGTTCGAGCCCCGCGTCGGGCTCTGTGCTGACAGCTCGGAGCCTGGAGCCTGGAGCCTGTTTCAGATTCTGTGTCTCCCTCTCTCTCTGACCCTCCTCCGTTCATGCTCTGTCTCTCTCGGTCTCAAAAATAAATAAACGTTAAAAAAAAATATATATAGGTAAAAATCCAGAAACACAGCAACTTTAAATGAACCGGAAGAGCCATGATTCAAATGTGGGCAGTATGGCCCCAGAATCCATGATCTGAATTGGACACTTCTCAGACTTTACTATAACACGCTCACTTGGCGATCGTGTTAAAAAGCGCCTGAATTCAGGAGATGTGTGGTGGCATGAAACTGTGCATCTCTAACGAGCTCCCAGGTGATGCTGATACTGCACTTGGAGGAGAAAGGCTCTGAGCTGCTATGCTGCAACTGCTAAAGACTGAGTTACTTAAGAGATCACTCAGGGCTCCTGGCTGGCTCAGTCTGTTAAGCATCCGACTCATGATCTCACGACTTGGCGCGTTCAAGCCCTGCAATCGGGCTCTGTGCTGGCAACTTGGAGCCTGCTTGGGATTTTCCCTTTCCCTTTCTCTCTGCCCCTCCCCGACTAGTGCTATTTCTGTCTCTCAAAACAAACAAAAACTTAAAAAAAAAAAAAAAAGTTACTCTTAAAATCCAGAAAAAAATAAAAATAAAAATACGGAATATCAGGGAAGATTGTGGATGATTTATTCCTAATTTGGTTGGGAGAAGAGCCTTTACCCAGAGGACATTTGCCATTTTTCCTATTTATAAATAATCCTCAAATTGCAAACCAATTTTACCAAGCATTTCCTTATTTTTAGGACTCTTGTTGAACGTTCCATCATTTTTCTGCCTGGATTTTTTGACTTCGGAAAGAGGAGGAAAGGAGAACCCGCTGGCAGGACCTGAGTCATCACCGCCTGGCTCCCTCCAAGCCTAGCTCTTTTCCTGGATTCCAGGATTCGGGAATCAAATAAGAAAGCAGACAGAGCATCTGTATCTTTATAAATTGCCTAAACCACCGTGAAAGATAAAGATATTTCTTTTTGAAATGGCCAAGTATGTAGAATAACCCCCAAATTATTTCCCTAGAAAAAAAATCTCTGTTTTTAGAGCCAAGGGCTAATGAAAATCTCTTGATAAAGAAAGAATAGGAAGAAACTCTTTTAAATTAATAATGCCATAAATGTGTTCAGGAACATGTAGAAATGAATCATTCATTTTACCTAGACCTCAAAATTGTGCTTTTTAATAATTGTACTTATGAGGAACTCCACTTCCAATGAAATAGTAAATATAAATCTTAAATTTAACAAGGAGCATAATAGAACTGGACATTTCAATTTATGTTTCCTCGCTATAAATCAGTATATACCTGTCCCAGATGCTAACTGTATTCTGAAAGATTTTGGACAGAGTTTGAAGACACGCTTATCTGTCCTCGAATAGCATTAGCTAGATGCAACCAGATTAGATGCTAACACATGGCGATTATTTTGCCTCTAAAAAGCACAATTTTCTACATTTGCAAGTTTGAGTAGACCGTGAAAACCTTAAGGCTAAGAGTTCTGTGCTATTTAAAATATCTCCATGCAAAAGTTTGTACAGCAGATGAAGTATTTTCTTTCTAAGTGGCAGATACCAATGATGCAGCCCTAGGAACACACCAAAGACAAGACGACACCCACTCAAAAAAATTCCAGAACATGCACAACAACTGATCCAAAACATTGAAAAAAAAAAATACCTTCATTTTTGTCAGGTGATGACGAACCTAAAGTACAGAACGAGAACTCAGTATGCGGCTTGTGTCTGGAAGTCAGCTTTGTCTTTACCCACTGCTCAAGCGCCTAGGACAGTCAGTCATACGCAAGCAACACGCTTCTCCTCAAGTATCACACATCCGGGAGGACGCATAGGCAATACGTACGCTGAGACTGAGACACCATTTTGGTTCGACTTCTTCCTCGAGAATCTGTCTTGGCATTTCCCATGCCCGCGAGGGGCGCTGCTGAAAGCTTTGCTCTCACCCGGCCTGAGGAATAAATTGATGTATGTAATTAAAGACGTTTTTCTATAATAATACGTACTAATGAGGAGAAAAAAAAAATCTCACTATAAGTTTCTAATTGGGTGTGCTTTTCAAGTATCAAATTCTGTCATAATGTAACCATCACCGAGAGGTTATATTTCTCTTTATATTTTTAAAATATATACTCCTTTTTATGTGCTGCACCATAAGCTAACTTTTCTTCAAGGGTAAAAATAAAGTCAAACTAAAAGATCTCCTTTTTTAGTTTGATATTATTAGTCCAGTAGAGTTATAATTAAGATATTTACCACAGCATGCCACTTGCTCCTTAACTGGCAGTTCCAATTCTAAAATTTCAATTTCTATGAAACTCAATTTATTCTGAAATACAGACTATAGTTTTAAATATAAGCCTACTCTTAGAACCAACAACCCAAACAGTTCTTTTGACTGAAAATACACTTCTAGATTTGCAAGAAGAGATATCAGGTCAAGTATTTCGTTTTTTATCCTGTGCTAAACATCAGATTACTATAGATGGATATATTCTCTTCCCCCAACCAATTTCATTTATGAAACAACTTGAGGAAATACCTATCACATAAGAGCTGGCACTTTTCTCGGTATGTTTCCTTCTCCACCTCCTGGCCGCACTCCCGTCCCTACCACTGCCTCATTCCCCTCCACAAAACCAAGCCACAAACATCTATTTCTAGAGCTCCTGAACCAAAGGAGATCACGTTTCTCAAAGTACCTAAGTGTCATTAGTAAAAAAATATATTAGTAGTAAGCAGTCTCAACCACTATCAAATCTGAACCGATACTGGATGCAATCATAAAGAGGGCTCACAATCCTTTGAGGTTAAAAGGTACAATTTGTAGGGCAATCACTGTACTAGCTAGCCTGGTATGGCCATATTAGTTAGGAAAAAAATAAATGAAGAGCAAGGACAAATTACAAAATTAAGAACTGAGTGAGAGAAGATAAGAGAGTGATTAAAAACCAGGAATAAAACAGAAGTCTAGTTGGTGAGTCCTATTCTCTCAATTCTTCAAGGCCCTTAATAAGCCCATAGTTCAGGCCTTTTACCCTTTTACAGAGTCTGTTTAAAGTAGGATACAATGTTCTCCCGACTAAGAAGCAAAACAGAAAGACAAAATTATTATTTTTGAAATGGAGAATTTATCCAACATAACAAGGAAATGAGAATAAATATTTTGATACTATCATTCTAAATTACAAGGCTAAAGTGCCAGAAACCATTTTATAGAGTACTCCAATTTAAAATTTAAAATATGAAAATATTTCAAATACATCAGAGTAAATATGAGACCAAAAAAATGTTAAATATACTTGGCTTTGTACCACAGGGTCATCCATGTAAAACTCAGGAGAAAAAAGGTGTTTCAAAATCAGAGGTTTAGAGGACAGCCTTCAGGCAGTATAAATTGAAACACGGAATTTTTTTCCTTTCTACAAATTCAAAAGCAATGAAAAATTATTTTCTTAAAGTAAACTGGCTTAGTAAAATAAAGTGGTATGTCTACGAAGTTTTTGTAATCCCCAATTCAAATCATATATGCAACTTTCCACTGTTTCTAAATCAAAGACACACTTAAAAGCGGACTAAATAAATGCACTTAGCCCCTCATGATAAAGCAATGGAGCATGCTCCCCCAAAGTATAAATGAATTAGCATAAATTAAAAAAACACACACACAAAATTAAAGAAAAACATTAATGATGCTGCTGAAAAAAAAAGAAACTATTTATTAACCTTACACCAGATATTATTAAACATGTTAAGCAACTATGTTTTCCCAGCACGAGATGATCCAAGATACAAAGCAAAGCTCAAGATGAAGAACTAAAGAAAACAATCCACATCTGTAACTAACACAACCAAACATAAAATGTAGAAGTTGTCATGGCTGTCAAATTATATAGTTTTGCAAATTAGCCTATTTTAGTTTGTGATATTTAATTCCTACTAATGAAAATATTAATGTAGAGGTATTCGTGTTACTAACAAAATGTATGATTCTTACCATCTTCAGATGTTGCTCCTAAATAAGAGAAATAAAACAATAACATTTCAACAAATTCTGCCAATGCTGATGTTAAGATCTACTCGTACCTCCCACCCAAGACTACAATGAAAGAGTGAAAAAAAAAAAAAAAAACTTCTAGTCTGATAGCCTTAAATTAACTTATAAAACATTCAGTTTGAGAGAAAACAAAATTTGAAGTAACCTAATGACACACAGCACAATAAAGGTTGAAACTAGACAAATGAAAATGGCAAAATCCCACAACAAACACTTTTACCTGTGACATTTCACACTCAAAATTTGAAATGGTGAAGAAAGTTATAGAAGCTAATCACCCAAGAAAGATGCAGTCCTGTCACTGCTTTCTTTGAAATGAAGATTTTTATAAAATAAGAATACTTTCTGTGCATTTTCTAAAAGCCATCCATAAAAGAACTAGAAAAACTGACAAACATGGGAGCCAAATGCATGACCCAGGTCTCATTAACCCACTATTTTCATGAAAGCATTACAGAGACCTATCAATCCATTAGCTATGTACTCAACATTTATATACATTCCCTAAGATGTAAAGGAAAAGTAGCAAAAATGAATAAGTAAAAATATCATAACTCACTACTACTAAAGGGCAGTAATAGATATACCTCTGTATGCGTATAGACAGATTTAAAAAAAAAATACGATTGAACATCATTGAGAATAACACATCACATGACACAGATGATTCTTCAAACAGGTTCATGTTTCTGACCCAAACAAGAAAAGATTTTAATCTGGAAAATGAGAATAATTTAAGGACATACAATTTCAGTGCGAGAAGTGGTACTAAAGGGTTTTAAAATACAGAAACTATCTTTTGGTGGACTTCCATTTCATTCAGTAATTTTTAAAATTTATGAAATACTTTAAACATAGAGAGGAGCACAGAGACAATCATGTCATGTATCCAACCCAAGATTAAATAAATCTTCCATTTCATTGGAATGGAAGTTAAATCTATTTGAGTTTATGAAGGAATAAACAGGAAACCACACAGTTCTCCATTTTTCCTCGATCTCCTACTAAGACTTACAGATTGAGTATCTTCTTACAAGTTCTTAACAAAAGCTCAAGTTCCTACACATTATGGTATCTGATGAAGCGAAGGGAAAATGCAGATAATACGTTGTGTAGTATCAGACAAAAAAATACCAAACATACAAAACACCACACTGAACCGAGCAGCTACAGATAAACTATATTCATTTGAATACTGAAATTAAAAAGGCAAGACTTAAAGTTCAGTTCTGGTTAAATGTTAGTTAAAACTCACTCTTAAAAAGAAAGCATCTGTGACTTGCATTTTATTTTCACAGATAACCATATGAATCTATCAGAGCTAGGAAACTCAAGAGTTCAATCAAATGACTTAGGGGATTCCTTTCCATTTTTATGAGTCTGATTCTATTTCAGAGGAAGACTTAAGAAATCGAGACTAGTTCTAGGAGCTAAGGCAAAAAATTGTAAGATAATTGATTTTACTTACAGCAAACAGTAACCTAGTACTTGAGTAGACTGGGAAACCCCAAAATGGATATGCCTAACCCCAAATTCAGAGAAATACGTAGCTATTTTTATATCAAATTGCTGCTAAATAAACAGTCTATTTTCAGAAATTAAGAGAATGAAGATATTACATAGGATCCAAGGGCCAAAAAATCTTTAGTAGAATTAGAAAAGGAAGTTCTTACCATCCATCTTGTCAGAAGTATCCTCTTTGATGAAAGAGCAAGCAAAGAACAGAGGAAAACTTAGCATATTAGAAAACAATAATTTTACAATCCCTAGAAACATTATTTTTAAGAAGACAATTCATAACACAGACATATACATATGTTTTCAATTAAAACATACTAGGAGATTTAAATAAGATGAGGTGCCCATATGAGGGAAAGATGAAAAAAACAAAGAATCGGTAATGAATTTACTTTTCACCGGCCGAGAGAGAAGTTAGTGAAGCCTATATCCCAAGCTGGGACCTTTGCCATCATCAGGCAAACCTCTTGCTCTGGTCTTCGGAGTTTCTTGAAATCCAACACTCGTGATATCCCTGTTCCCAAAGGATTCAGTACTTAGGTGAGAGGAAAAACCCAGTGGCAATTGCTTTAAGGAACGTACTGTTTAACATTGAAAGAATATAGTAAGAAACATCTCTAGTGACTTCCAACTCTCCTCTCAAGCACAGATCTCTCTCCTGAGTTGCAAACACAACATCTCGATGCCACTGGATCTCTCCTGCTCTCATTATACCACTGTGGTTCCTCGACACCTCCAGTCTGATGTGATGCCTCCCTGGGATTTCAAATGCTAAACGCATATAACACAACAAGCTTCTAGCGGCTCATCCTTTAGCAATCTGCCACTAGACTGAGAGACTCTGAGTACAGAAGCATACATTTCTGCACCTCTTGTACCAAGTGGGGTGTCTGGCAAAACCAAAGTGCTCACTGAGTGTTTGCTGAAAAACAATGGAACACTGCCTCTGATCCATAAATGTCCAGTTATGAGAAGACTCAAAGTAGAAGAAAAGAGACTATGCCAGTCCCATGTGTATAAGAACGCTGGTGGTGTTGGTGAATGGGGAGAGGGAGGGAGGGAAGAGGAGAGAGGCAGAAGAGGGGGGGAAGCGGGAGAGGGCGAGGGAGAGGAAGAGGGGGAGAGGAAGGAACAGAGAAACAGAAAAAGAGAGAGGAAGAAGGGAAAATCCATTATCCTTGGAAAGAGCCAGAGGCAAGTAGCTCACTGAGTATAAACCTGGGCCAGATAAAGAGGATAGAGGGACACCATTCCCTTCTGTAATGAAGTAAATGTGTGATTCAAACCTCAAAGAACCAAAATAAACTGAATCCATCTCACAGCACTATTACAGACTTTCTTAAGGAAAAAAACGTTACAAACTGCCTTCCTGGTTCACATTAAAACGTTTCAAATATTGTATGTTTTTCCTGCTAATAAAAATAATAGACACTAAATCTCACATTTTTATTTTGAAAACTCCAGATAAATAGGTTTTATATTTGTTTTCCGGTGTTCTCCCCACTTAAAAAAAGGTAAGCTATAATTCCTGTACCATAAAATTCACCTTTTTATAGCATACAATTCAGTATTTTTAGTATATTAACCACCCTCATCACAAATTCCATAAAGTTTTCCTCACCCCTAAAGGAAATCCTGCATCCATTAGGAATCACTCCCTATACCCATGACTCTCAGCCCCTGGCAACTACTAACTTATTTTCTATTTCCGTGGGTTCAGCTCTTCTAGACATTTCATGTAAATGGAATCAAACAGTAAATGTCTGTGTCTGACTTCATAAGGCTCTCAAGGTGCACCCATCCCGAAGCTTGCATTAGTGCCTCTATGTAACGTACTCCCTTATATGGCTGCCTAATATTCCGTTCCACTGTATGGACACATCTGTTTAATGATTCACCAGCTGACGGACATCTGGGTGGCTTCCACGGCTACTATGAACACTCAAGTATACATTTTTATGAGAACGTATATTTCATATTATCTTAGATATACAGCAAGGAGTGGAACAGTTAGGTCACATGGTAACCATTTCACTTCGTGCGAAACTCCCAAACTGTTGCCATAGCAGCGTTCTTACCAGCACTTGGTACTGTCTATCCTCACCAGCATTTGTTACTGTCCATCTTTTTGGTAACATCCACCCTCGTGGATATGAAGGGATAGCTTATTATGCTTCTGATCTGTGCTTTCCTAATGACTAATGATGGTGGGCATCTTCTCATGCACTTTCTGGCAATTAATATGTTGTCTTTAGAGAAATGTCTATTCAAATCTTTTGCCCACTTTTATTTTATTTAAAAAAATTTTTTTTCAACGTTTTTTAATTTATTTTTGGGACAGAGAGAGACAGAGCATGAACGGGGGAGGGGCAGAGAGAGAGGGAGACACAGAATCGGAAACAGGCTCCAGGCTCTGAGCCATCAGCCCAGAGCCTGACGCGGGGCTCGAACTCACAGACCGCGAGATCGTGACCTGGCTGAAGTCGGACGCTTAACCGACTGCGCCACCCAGGCGCCCCAAAATCTTTTGCCCACTTTTAAATGTAATTGCCTTTTTGTTACTGAGCTCTAAGAGTTCTTCATGTAATTGGGATCTAAGTCCCTAATATCAGATACGTAATTTGCAAATGTTTTCTCTCATTCTCTGTTCTGTCCTTTCACTTTCTTGATGGTGCCCTTTGAAGCACAAAAGTTTTAAATTTTGATGAAGCCCAGTTTATCTCTCCTTTCTTAGATGGTTTGTGTGTTTGGTGGAGGATGTGAGAAAACATTATTAAATCCAAGTTACAAAAATTTACACGTATGTTTTCTTCCAAGAGTTTTATAGTTTTAGCTCTTAAATTTGGCTCTTTGATCCATTTTGAGTTAACTTTCTGGATATGGTGTGAGGGAAGGATCCAAATTCATTCCTTGGCAAGTGGCTACCCAGTTGTTTCAGCACCACTGGTTGAAAAGAATTCTTTCCCCACTGAATGGTCTTGGCACCCTTGTGAAAAAATCAACTGATCATAAATATACTGGTTTATTTTTGGTCCCTCAACTCCATTACACTGGTTTCTATGTCTATCCTTATGCCAGTACTACAGAGACTTGATTACTTTAGCCTTTAAGTTTTGAAATTGGGAAGTGTTGAGTCCACCGACTTTCTCAAGATTGTTCTCAAAATTGTTTCATCTAGTTTTGATCCCTTGCATTTTCATATGGATTTTAGGATCTGCTTATTTCTATAAAAAGGCACCTGGACTTTTGACAGGGATTACATGGAGTCTGTAGGTGAATTTGCTATATTAATAATAAGTCTTTAGAGAACCTGGGTGTATTTCCATCAGTTTAGATCTTATTTAATTTCTTTTACTATAGGTTATAGTTTTCAGTGAACAAGTGTGAAAATAAATATATACACATATAAATATATATATACACATATAAATATATGTGTGTGTGTGTGTGTGTGTATATATATATATATATATATGTATAAATTTTGCCCTTGGTTCTCTGTCCCCTGGTTCCTGAGACAGAGCACCTAAGACCCTTAAAATTTCCTAAATTGTAAGAGCACTAATGATATCTTTTGTTCTAATATTTGGTCTTTGACCCTGGTGCCTGACAGATACCTTGACTTAAGACCCCTATAATTTCCTGGGTGACAGGAGTGTCTTTTGTTCTACTGAGGTGATTCCTGGTGGCTCCTGGAGAGCTTCAGAATGGAGGCTAGTCGCCAGAAAGATGAAGCCATGATTAGAAGCTTGAGAGTTTTTAGCCCTACTCTTCATCTTCTGGGAAGGGGAGAAAAGCTGAAGACTGAGTTAATGACTCATCATGCCTATAGGATGAAGCCTCCCTAAAAATCCCCAAAGTACAAGGTTCAGAGACTTCTGGGTTGGTGAATGTACCAGGTGGGTGGCACGCTGTGACTCCATGGGGACAGAAGCTCTTGTGCCAAGGACCCTTCTGGACCTTGCCTCATGTGGTTCTTCATCTGCCCATTCACATCCTTTACAAGTCCTTTGTAATAAACCAGTAATCTAGTAAATAGACTGCTTCCTCGAGTCTGTGAGGCAGGCTAGCAAATTAATTGAACCTGAAGAGGTTATGGGAGCCTCTGATTTATGGCTGGTTTGGTCAGAAGCTTGGGTGACAAGCTGGGTTTGCACGTGATGCCTCAAGTGTCAGGGTGGGGGCAGACAGGGGCAATCTTATGGGACTGAGCCCTTAACCTGTGAGGTTTGTGCTTACTGTAGTTAGTGTCAGAACGGAACTGAAATGTAGGACACCCAGCTGGTGCAGGAGAACTGTTTGGTGTGGAAAACCCACACGTCTGGTGTCAGCAGCATTATTAGTGTGAAAGTAAAGAAGAAACACGGGAGTGGTTTTTCCTAGAGAAGTCTTACACTTCTTTTGTTATATTAATTGCTAAGTATTTTATGCTTTTTAATGTTGTTATAATCGATATTGTTTCAAACTGTTCGTTGCTGGCATTCGGAAATACAACTGATTTTTGTACATTGACCTTGTATTCTGCAACCTTGCTGAACTCATTTTTAAGCTCTAATAGTTTTTTTGTGGATTCCTTAGGATTTTCTCTACATAAGATCATGTTTTCTGCAAACACAGACAGTTTTACTTTTCTTCCAATCTGGACACATTTGATGTCTTTTTTTTTGCCTTAACGACCTGGCTAGAACCTCCACGGTAATGTTGTTGGGAAGGGCAAGGGTGGAATATTCTCTTCTTGCTGCTGGTCTTGAGAAAGCATCCCATCTGTCACATTAAGGATGATGTTAGCCCTGGGTTTTTCATAGATGTTCTTCACTAGGTTCACAAATTTCCCTTCCATTCCTAGTTTGTTGATTAGTATTCTCACAAAAAGGTGTTGGGTTTTGTCAAACGCCTTTTCTGCATCTACTGAAACAACTGTGGTTTTTGTGGTTTTGTCCTATTACTCTATTAATAGAGCATACTTAGTTGATTCGTTTTCATATACTCAAGTCACACTGCATTCCTAACAAGGGAACATTTCTGTCCTTTCACTTTGTAACACAGAAACGTTTTATGAAAATTAAAAGCATTAAACAACCCACTTTTGACATCTTTTTTAACATCTCTGTCCATATGTATTTAACATCTCATATATATTTAACATATATATTTAACATCTCAGTCCATATATATTTATCTATGTATACTTTTATATAAAATGATGAAATTATCACATTGTTAGGTACCATTCATTTGATCTTTGTTGAAAATACTACTCGTTAATGGCTGCCTAGTATTTTAAGTACATATCATAATTTAATCATACGTCCTTTGTTTACATATCAAGGTTGACTCTAATAATATCTATTATTAAAAACATGATGAATATTCTTTTTTATTTCTTGGTATAATTATCCCCTTTAAGTTTTCAGCCACTCAATTTTATATTTTTACACTTAAGAGTGAAATCAGAGGGACTTTTCCCTCCTGGCTTTGGCTTTTACGTTTAGAAATTCCTTCCCCAATCTGAGAAGAGATGAATACTCAAGTACTTTGGTTTCATCAAGTTGCTTTCCAACTTTTTAGTCCTCTGGATTAAAAAAAAATTTTTTTTTAATGTTTATTCATTTTAGAGATAGACAGAGCACAAGTGGGGGAGGGGCAGAGAGAGCTAGAGACAGAATCGGAAGCAGGCTGCAGGCTCTGAGCTGTCAGCACAGAGCTCAACGCGGGGCTCGAACCCACGAACCATGAAATCATGACCTGAGCCAAAGTCGGACACTTAACCGACTGAGCCACCCAGGTGCCCCTGGAATAAATTTTTATATTTTTATAAACCCTATTTACCGAGTAATGTACCCTTTCCTCACTGACTGTTGATGTGCCACACTTTATCACGTACTACAATTCATCCTACTATCTCTGCACTTCCTACTGCATTCCAATGATCTGCCTGCCTAGGGTTCTACCAGTACTACCTAAGAGGAAAAAAAAAAAATGAAGCACAAAAAATAGAGATAAGCAATATGAATCAGCAGCCTCAAACTTTTAAAGTTGATTAACACACAGAGGCACCTGGCTGGCTCTGTTGGAAGAGCACACAGCTTTCAGTCTTGGGGTCGTGAGTTTGAGTCCCACGCTGCGTGTAAAGATTATTAAATAAATGAACTAAAAAACATGAAGTCGATAAGCATAAAAAACAAACTCCAAATAGCTCTGGGAATACATGGTTCAGCTCTGATTATAATTAAGCTTTGCACTTTCCCCAGATCCCCAAAAGGCTTTCTCATGGTAAGGGAACAGAAGCTGGCTACAAGGCCAAAGCCCTTTCCAACTTCCTCAAGTAGACAGTGGTTGGGTGTGGCAGGAGCACAGAAGGGTGCAAATTCTACAGGCAAATTATGGAGTCAAGAACTGTTCCTCTGATGCGGATGTTCGGGAGGATGACAAGGGAAAAGTCGAAACAAGGCAGCTTGAGTACCTTCCAACTATGTCCTAAGTACGGAATTCTATTAAAAGATGCAGACTATCCTTAACTGGGGAGAATGGACAAGAGGTGATTAAGATATCGCGGTCGCCTGACTTCGCTGAGACCAGGGAGAAAACAACGGACGCTACCCCACGGAGAGCGGCCTTACCTAGTGACGCGTAGGAACCCGGATTCAGGGCCCCTGCACCCAACCGCCCGCTTCGCGCAGACTGCCCGGCAGCATGGTGAGCCTTGGCACCAGCAGCAGCATTCACGTCGATGTCGCTTCGTGAACGCTGCAGGCTTCCGGGAAGGCAACTGGCTTTGCTGCTGCCTGCCGACACTACGGGAAACAGAGCAGAGGCGGCGTATACGATTTAAATCGGCACGAACAGTAAGGAAGTTACATCGCCTTGAAAACAAGACAAGCTAGTCCGTGACGACCAAGGGTCAAAGAGGGAGTGGTGCACAAATGGACACCGGAAAGCACTTCGCAGTATTTTCAGGTCGGGGTCCTTCCGTTTCAATCCTGTTACCCCGAAATCTTCTTGGACAGTCTTCCCAGTGTTTTTCGGCCTCACTTTCCTCTTGCGTAAAATGGGAAAAACCTCTATATTGGTGACATTCACACAACTGCTCTGCAGATGACGAGAGGGTGTCTATGACTGATTCATGAAAATAAAGCACAGGAAGCACGGTACAAGATATGCGCAAGACAGCAGTGTTTTCCTTACTATCAGAGACATGCAAGGAGAGCTACCAGTCTAGTATATGGTTATTCAGAAAATAATGCAAATTCTACCCCTCTTAGGCAAAGCAGATTGAGCCATTCGATTTCTGGCCTGCAGTTTTCAGTTTTAAAAATGAAGACTTTTATACACTGTGACTTATGATCCATGAATAGGCCATGAAATCAACAGAGTGGGTCATGACCAACGTTTTAAGGAAGTGAAACAAAAAAGAGTGCATCGCAAGTAAAGGTAAGCGGTGCTTCAGGGAACCTGGCTTATACTCTATTCTGTACAGTATATGTATATCATATGCATATAATTACATACACCACGTTGTACATACTGTGTGTAGTATACGTATATGGTATACAAATGTAGGTACAACGTACACATGTGGTATTAGCTTCCTGCATAAAATGTTCTCACTACACAGTTAAAAGCAGTAGCTTTTAAACTGTTCTGATGTGGCCCGTGGTGAGAAAATCATTTTATTATTTTTTTAAACGTTTATGTATTTTGAGAGACAGCATTCGCACACACGAGGTGGGGAGGGGCAGGGAGAGAGTCCCAAGCAGGCTCCTCGCCATCGGCACAGAGCCCGATCCGGAGCTCAATCCCCGGACCTTGAGATCGTGACCCGAGTCGAAGTCGAGAGTTGGCCGCTCAACCGACTGAGCCCACCAGGCGCCCCGAAAACAATTTTAAATAGTAACATGACTTCTAACGTAGCTTTACTTTGTTATTCAGTACAACATGCTTGGACTCTTGCTTAGAAAAAGACAGTTTACCTCTTCCAGCCACAGTCGATGGGTTTGCTGTAGACCATTTGGAAGAAAAAGGGCGACTGCAAGGTAAAAATAAATGCTTTTAGTAAGAAGATGTAATTTATCACTCTTCTCAGAACAATGAAATACTGAGTTTTCTGAAGAGTTGTCTTAATTTCATTTTAATTTTCCTTTTACAAATCACTTCGGAACAGTGTGGTCCCTCAGCTGTGGAGCAGAAATGAGATAACTAGCAGCGAAGAGACCACAAGCTCTACAAAGACAAGCAACCGGCCTGCTGTTGTTCACTCGGGTCCTCGGCACCCATCACAGTGCTCACCACGCAAGACTCAATAAAGCACACTCCAACCCCTGTACCCCAAGATGTCTTCCTTAGAAGGAGACAGGGGTAGTGTCATCACCAGCACACAGGGAGTTCAGCGTGACCAAAGCCTCTTCACCTAAGCCGTAATGGGCGCGGCCAACGGCACTTCAGGCAGCTACCGCGTAGGTATCACGCTGCCTACGGCCGTGCTGAGCGTAACTGCCTGGGACAAGAGGAACGAGGCTGAGGGCTACTGCTGAGGATAACACCAACGATTAGAAAGCAAAACAGCTCAGATCATTTCAAAGAATCCATCTGCCCTAGTTATCCTTACAAAAATGTTTTTTAAATGTTTATTTCTGAGAGAGAGAGAGAGACAGAGAGAGGCAGAGAGACAGAGAGAGAGGGGGGGAGACACAGAATCCGAAGCGGGCTCCAGGCTCCGAGGTGTCAGCACAGAGCCCGATGCGGGGCTGGAACTCACGGACTGCAAGATACTGACCTGAGTGGAAGTCGGTGCTCAACCGACTGAGCCACCAGGTGCCCCTGCCTTAGTATCTTGATTATCTTTCATCATAATGCTATTCTGCAGCCCATAGGTAAATAATATGTCTAGGTATGTCTAGGGGATCAGGGAAGTTTATCTACAAGTTTTAAAGGTGCGGGAAGAGGAGCAAAGACCCCAGACAGGTTCATGGTAGGAAAGGTAATTATTCCTACGATAATTACATTGAAATGGATCGTATCTGCTTTTTCTCTGGACGTAAGTACAGCACTCACAAAACACTGGGAGCGCCTTCCTGGATCCTGTGCCCTGGGTGCCTCACTTGCCTCTCCCTCGTCCCACTCCTGCATCAGGGCCCTGCCAAGCAACCAGCAACCTTTGTGCGGTCCCACAGGATTACACAGAGGTGAGCTCACATTCTGTGAGCTGTTCTTCCCTGGGGAGACCTGCAGCTACTTGGGGCCACCCTAGGGAGTAGACATGGCATCAGAAATTCTAGCAATCTCACAGGGCTAGAGAGATAGAAAGTTAGGGTTAAGGCTGCCAAGGCAGGAAGGGTTTGAGGAAGCCGATAGAATGAGAATGCGATTACACAGAGGTGAGTCAGATACTAGTGAATCTGCCCCTGATCCACTTTGCCACTGAGGAATTGGCTCAAGTCTTCAGTTGTGCAAAGGCAAAGAAGGAAAGCCGTGTGTTTACTAGTCACACGGTGCGGTGTAAGGGTTCTGAAGATAACTTCAGAATCCCCATTACAATTCCTCCATTATAATGCCCTAGAAATGGGCGGTCTACTGTACCAACTATTTTGGGGGTACTAAAAAAATATATATATATATAAATTAGTGCTTCCCAATCTTTATCAAAGGCATGAAAGCACAGACACAAAATCTGAATCACTACACTCTTTGCCTGAAAAGAAGTTACACTAGCATGTAATCCAACCCTTGCAACAACAGACCAAGAGACGAGTAAGTACAGCTGACCTCGAACAACACAGATCTGAACTGAGTGGGTCCGCCTACATGAGGATTTTTTTAATACAGTACAGTACTGTAAATGTGTTTTTTCCTTATGATTTTCCCAATATTTTTTCCTCTACCTTACTTTACTGTAAGAATACAGTATATAACATACATACAGAATACAGAACGTGCCCATCAACTGTTTATGTTCTCGGTAAGGCTTCCGGTCAACAGCAGGCTATCTGCAGTTAAGTTTTGGGCGGGTCAAGTTGTATGCGGATGTTCGACTTCACGGGGTGTTGATGCCCCTAACCCCCATACTGTTCAAAGGTCAACCACACCTTCCAGTAATCATTCTTTTAAGGCTTGAAGGGGAAGCAAGCAGACACCCAACCATCTAACTTACGGAACTACCGGGAGTTGGAGAGAGAGTAAGAAATCAGTAATTATCATTTATATGACCTTACTTGAGACTTTCCTGTGAGCTAGATGAGGACCTGTCTGATTGTGGAAGAGATGCTACACTGCCAGAACTCTTTAAGTAAGTCTGAAGACTCTTCTGATAAGATGGCTCAAGTGAATTATACAACGTTTCGGCTTCACCAGGAAAGTGGTTTCTAAGACCCATGTATGTCCTGTAAAACAAAAGAACAAGTAACAACAAAAGAATATAAAGTAATAGCTTTACATAAAATGTGCACATTCACGACGAATGAAGATGAGACCATATTAATATATCCACCACCTATCAAGTGAATACTTTCTAAACCTAACAAGTTTTGGTGGAAAGATGGCAGGCTTTTGAGAAAAGATCTCAGTCCAAAATCTGGTCGTGATCCTTACTGTTTGCATGGCCGCGAAAAAACCCCTGAATCTCCAAACTTCTGCTGCCAGTCTACAGAGATAGCATGTTTGCAGGTCATTTCCAAGACTAGACAGTAATGTATACCAACTGCTCCACAGTATCAGGTACTTAGCACATTCTCAATAAGTGACAGTTATTTTTATTCATAATGAAAGTGAAGGTGTTATGATGGAACAGGAATACTGACGATGATACAAATGACAATGTGAAGTCCACCGTTAGACATCCAGTACAGATACAAAAAAAAAATCTCTACTCCCAACATGGGGCTCAAACTCACAACCCTAAGATGAAGAGTCGTAGACTCTACCAACTGAGTCTGCCAGGCGACCCATACATCTAATACAGATTTAATGGAGAAAAATCTATCTCAATTTTACTAAAGGGCTGATGTAGTAGAATACTTGAGACACTGCTGATATTTTCATTCTTCCGGTGTAATTCTTTTCAAAGAAAAGACCCAAGTATGTTTAAGATGTGACAAAAATACATTATAGACCTACTTTCTTGCCTCCACTCTGGCTTCAGCATCAGCATCATGAATCCCCTTCTTAATAGTTTCAACCAAGACAGCTGCATGTCTATTAAAACAAAACATATTACTTTTTTTAAGATTTTGTTATTTTTAAGCAATCCCTACACTCAACAAAGGGCTCGAACTCACAACCCTGCGATCAAGAGTCGCATGTTCCACCGATTCAGCCAACCAGGTGCCCCAAACACCTTTAGATTCATGAGTAAAACTATATTTCACCACAAATCATACTGCCTGTATGTTACAAATTAATCACAAAGGGGCAGGGGAGGTAAAAAGATTAATTAGTGCGTAATAATCTAAGATTGTAAGAGTTTCTGATAATCTAATCGTAACCCCACATATTTCATTCATGGATGGTTTCCTCCTGACAAGTCAAATATTAAAAACTTGAATATAATTATTTTTATAGAGTCCAAATAACGTATAAATGTATAGTGCTTAAATTTTAAATTCTCAACGAATAAAAAAACCCCTTTGGTGTGGTTCTCACTAACCCACCAATGTAGAAAATAATCTGCTAATAGTATGATCAGTTATGATCTGGACCAAGCTAAATTGTAGTTGCCACAAAGAACTTAAAGGAAACTTAGAATTATATCATGCCTACACGAAACAAACTTATTTAAAAAAAAAAAAAAAAAAAAAGGCTGTGAATAGGTTCTTACAATTTCCATGTAAATGCAGGTATACGCCAAACTTCAAACTTGAAATTATACCGTGCAAACAGCCAACTAGCTAGCTGGCTGCCTACATTTTTCTCTTGTTCATCTCAGAGCTGCAAGAGATACTGCCCAGTATATACCTAACCAATGATACTGGACGGCTGGTATGGAGAAACTTTCCAATGAATCTCTCTCTTCTTAAAATCTTTTTCCTCTGAAAAGAAGTGCCTTCCTTCCATCTTAAATCATTCATTACTTGATTAATTATACCTCAGGAAACCTAGGTCACTTGTCTGGAGATACATTTTAAAATTTCTGTCCAATTTAACCTGCAGTATCTTATTTAATCCATCCTACTTAAGAGATCCTCATTCACCCCATAAGTAAAGAAGAAAATCATAGGTGCACCAAGTAAGAGGAATCAGACTACATTACAGCTTTAAAGGAAAACCAGTATAAATAGCTTTTAAGCAAAAGGAGAAATCATGCAAAACCAATACCATCAACTTCTAAAGAACTGGTGATAATGGGAAGGAGAGGGAAGCAGGAAAGGAAGAGTTAATACATACCTTTCCAATGAATGAGTCTGCCACTCTTGTAACAATAAATCTAAAAATTCAAATGAGCGCCTGAAAAATAAGTTAATTATAACTAAATGTTATAACACTACGTTAAGTTATGTTTATTTAAAGCTAATTGTTAATTAGCACTTTCTTCTACTGTACTTTGTTCTCTGAATTAAAGTACAAGGGGGGCACCTGGGTGGCTCAGTCAGTTGAGCGTCCGACTTCAGCTCCGGTCATGATCTCACAGTTTGTGAGTTCGAGCCCCGCATCGGGCTCTGTGCTGACAGCTCAGAGCCTGGAGCCTGCTTCAGATGCTGTGTCTCCCTCTCTCTCTGACCCTCCCCCACTCACGCTCTGTCTCTCTCTCAAGAATAAATAAACATTAAAAAAAAAAATTTTTTTTTTTAATTTAAAGTAGGAGATATTTTTAGGTTAGCTTTTTTTTTTTTTTTTTTTTTTAGGTTTATTTATTTATTTTGAGAGAGAAAAAGTGCAAGCAGGGAAAGGGCAGAGAAGGAAACGGAGAATCTCAAGCAGGCTCTATGCTGTCAGGGCAGAGCCCTACGCAGGGTTAAATCCCACGATCCATGAAAGCATGACCTGAGCTGAAATCAACAGTCACACACTTCATCAACCGAGCCACCCCGGTACCCCATGTTTTTAGTTACTGTAACTTCTCAAATACTTAACTACTTTAAGGCTCCAACTACTCCTATGCTGCACAGTTCAAAAAAACCTTCAGGGTTCCCCATGATTTTAACTTAAAATGTGTGTCAATTATAAAACTTAATACTATTTCATTTTAAAAAATACTTATGGAGCACCTACTATGCACTAGAAATTGAAGACATACAAAGGTGACCAAGAAAGATGGAACGGATCTTCCATTTCCACATCTGTTTTCTTAAACATGCATACACGTAATTTTTAATCAAGTGTCTGTATATTTCCTCCTATACCCTCTAGTTCTCGACTCCTTCAACTGTCTCACTCTTGAGCTTCTCTTTCTTGGCATCTGATGACACAGTTCTCCCCTATTTTTCTTCTTTTATTAACACTTTTCCTCCACCTTCCCTTAAATAAGTGTTGACCTGGTTGGTGCTCTTTGTAACCCACCTGTTTCATAGCCTTTACTTGGGAAACATCATCTGAATCATCTATACCCTTAGCTCTGACTATCAGCTATGCTGCTCACATCTAGTCCTTTACCTCCAGCACTGGTTCTTTCATTCAGCCGTGAAGTCAAAGTTTCAACCAGCTCACGGACATGTCTACACTGGCAGAGACTGTCAGCTCAAACACTACATACGAAAGGACAAATTAATTCTTACCCTCTCAAATCCATTCTTTTAGCCCACACTGTATAGTTTAGAAAATGTTAAGTTAACTTGCCCAAAGTGATAGGACCTAAACCCTGGCATTCTGACTGCAGAACTCCCAGTGTGAAGCATCTGATCTATATCCAATGATCAAGTTCTCATTTCTATACCCTTAAATCCCTTGGATTTATTTACTGAATAAAATCTGTAATCAGTGATCACCAATACAGCTTACTTCAGACCCTGCCCCTCTTACATGAGCTACAAGAACAATAATTCCTACTTAATTAAACCAATATTTCTCATTGTCCCTTTTTTTAAAAGTATATTTATTTATTTTGAGAAAGAGGGAGAGTACAAAGGAGGTGGGCCAAAGAGAGAGGGAGAGAGAGAGAGAAATCCCAAGCAGGCTCTGCACTGACAGCATGGAGCCCGACGTGGGGCTTGAACTCATGAACCGTGAGATCATGACCTGAGCCAAAACCAAGAGTTGTATGCTTAACTGACTGAGCCCCCCAGGCGCCCCTCTCACTGTTCCTTTTTAATCACTGGTCATAGCTGAAATAAAAAGATGGATGACATTACCTCCTCACCAAAAACTGTCCGAGTATGAAGCAATGTCAAAATTTCTCTTCATAGACGTTCACAGCCCTCTACACTGACTTTAACCTACTCCTGGCCTCCCTCCCCCACTCACATCAGCCTCTTTTCCTACTGTAACCTTCCGTTTATCACGTGTTCTGGCCTCAATGGCCTGTCTGATGGCTCTGCACCACTCAGAAGCTTTACATCTCTGCCTAGGTAACACCCACTCAATTCCCCTACAGTTACTGAATTGCTTCCCATTTTCAAGGCATTTGTTTTTTAAATTAAAAACCTTTATTAATGTTTATTTTTGAGAGAGAGAGAGAAACACACAGTGCAAGCAGGAGTTGGGGAACGGAGAGGGAGGGAGGGAGACACAGAACCTGAAGTAGGCTCCAGGCTCTGAGGTGCCAGCACAGAGCCTGAAGCGGGGCTCGAACTCACAGACCGTGAGATCATAACCTGAGCCAAAGTTTGAAGGTTAACCTAAACGACTGAGCCACCCAGACACCCCTCAAGGCAATTTTATGACGCGTTTCCTGACTCCCTCTTCTCTGTTACATTCCTATTTCTCTAGTTACCACTTTCCTCGGTGTTAAGACAGAGACTGGCAAACCTCTTCGGTAAAGGGCCAGGCACAGAGATTTTAGGCCTTGTGAACCACAAACAGTCTCTAACTCGTACTTTTCTTCTTTCTCCCTTTATAACCACCCTTCAAAAATGAAAGAAATAGTCTTTGCTTGCAGACTGCATCAGACTAGACTGTTGGCCAGATTTGACCAGCGACCTGTCATTTGCTGACCCTGGACATAAGAGACAGGTGACAGAACACTTGTCACCAAAACTCTGAACCACTTAAAGGCAGTAATACCTCTTTCAGCTTCTTCCTAGCAAAGTACTTAAATACATAGATTTATCAAGTCAAAAAAAGAGATTCTTTACAATTTTCTTTGTTTTGTTACTCAAGCAATAATGACCAAAGGAGTAAGAACAGATTTTATAAGCATATAGGAACAGAGGTAATATCAAACATGATCAGATAGGACTATAGTTTAAATTGTTTTGAACTAAACATCCTTCACTGCAAATATAAAAATGTAGTTTGATTTTCTTATATCTGCTGTCTTGCAAAAATTGTTTGAGATGGTTTTTGAATAAAGTAAATCAAACCAACAAAATTTTAAAGCAGTTAAGAAATTGAGATCAGGAAAAGAATATGAATTCAAAACAGATGGGTACATGCATCATACTAGCATATACAATATGGTACTTAAAAATGCCTTTAAAGTCATTTCTAAAGCTTATTTTTAATTGTAGTTGACATACAATATTATATTAGTTTCAGGCATACAAGCTAGTGATGTGACATCACAAAATGCTCACGATAGTTATGACCTGTCACCATACAAAGGTAAACGATATCATGATTATGTTCTCTACGTTGTACTTGACATCCCTGTGACTTATTTAAAGTTCAAGTTGGTACCTCTTAATCCCTTTCAATCTATTTTGCCCATCTCCCTCCCCTCTGGCAACCATTAATTAGTTTTCTGTATTTATGAATGTTTGTTCATTTGTTTTATTCTTAGGCTCCACATGTAAGCGAAATCACATAGTATGATTCTTCAATTTTTTCTGTAGTATCTATATATTTATGTATTTATTTCTTTATTTATGTAAGTTAAGTAAGTAAGTAAGTAATCTCTATACTCAACATGGGGCTCAAACTCACGCCCGAGATCAAGAGTCACGTGCCCTTCTGACTAAGCCAGCCAGGCGCCCCTGACTCTTCACAATTTTCTTAAACATCAAACGTACAAATCTTGTTTTCGTTGTCTTTAGTATTGATGGTGATCCCGATGGTATTAAAACCAGCAGAAATCACAAGACAGAGAAAGACTGACAGGCTGACCTGGTGTGGCTGTTTATTCTGTCCCAAACACTCTAATGAATTCTACTCATGTGGATCTGCCTCATTTAATCCTCATGATGGCATGGGGTCGACATCATCAGTGGTACTAACATATACACACACTGACGTGCAGAGCAGTGTGAATTGCCCAAGTAGAACAGTCAAGTGGCAGTTGTGGGACTCTACTAGCAAAGGCCTGGTTCCAGACTCCATTCTCTCTGAAAGTGAGGCAACGAGTGGCCCAAAGAAACCAAAGCTTAAAAGGAGAAATCTGGAAAACACGGGTGGTTGTAATGGTCATTTCTTTTTCCTTGTAGGACACGAGATGAAAAAGTTTACTAAGGTTTCCAGAAGGCAGGAAATTTGTGACAGCTAAGTTTTGCACCAGAATTAAGAATTTAACATAATGTAAAACTATACTAAATTAGTTTTTTCTCAAAACTTACCTCCTTACAGGAACTGATTTTGATGTGCAATTGCTTGTGATTAAAGGTATAAGTCTGGGTACATGAGTATGCTGAAAAAGATGTTTTAGAAAAGGTTGAGAAATATAGTCCGCTTCACATAATCTCTCCTATTTGCCTTACAACCAAGTATTTAGATATATTAGAACAGAACAAAAAGACCATAAAATGAGATCTGGAAAGAAATCAACCTGTCCAACAGTTTCCCCCACTTAAATAACAGTAATGACGATATAGTTTCAGAAGGACAGGTGTGGCTGTAAGACCACCTAAGAGAAGTTAATTGTGTAACTGCCGACTGAACTGTCGCGGCAGTGCGTTTGGGGGCGGGAGCCCTAGCAGGACTGGGCCCGCGTCTGCCAAACTCTCTGAAGTGCCACAGCTACGGCCGGTGGAAGAGAATAATTAGTAGGCCATCAGAGCGAGTAACCAGAGTGAGCCTGCAACCCTACCTGCTGGGAATGCACTCGGAAATGGTGATTTTAATGGAAGTTTCACTGTGGCTAAACCACAGCCGTCTAGAATTCAGGTAAAGTTCAACAGATATAATGTTTTGATTTCTATTTGTAATTTTACATTCCTCTAGTGAGGTGAACACCAAAAAGTACACAATAGACAGAAGGATAAAATAGTAACCTAAGCAGACATATTTGATGCTTCACATACCCTATTTTTTCTTCTGAGCTAATGGTACAGGCCAGATTACCTAGGAAACCAGCTCTGAGATGAAGTCTAGCATGTAGGATACTACCAAGTGCCCTTGGGATCAACACCTGTGGAAGGAGGGCAAAGGAGGCAGGGGTGGGCCGAGGAAGAAATGCATCTGTGATTGGGCCTTAGGATCTCTTCGCTAAAAGCCGTTAGGGAGCTCTGGAGTTCAAATGGCCCTTCAGAGCAGCTCGAATTGGTTCCGAACGGCCCCAACGTCAACTTCCACATCAACCAGTTGTCGCATGTGGGCCATAATGGGAAGGGGCGAGACCCTGGGGAACGCAGCTCTCTGCAGAAGTGCTTCCGGTATTGGAAAACCCAGTCTTTCACCGAAGAGGAGTGTGTGTGGCACATCTGTGAGCTAGAGTGAACTCAACCAAAATAAAAGAGCCAACTTTGTTCAGCTGCTTCAGAGGGAGGCTACCTACAGACCTGAAGTTGCTCCAATGAGAAGCGCACAAGGGAGTGCTGACCTGCGGGCCACTGAACTTACACTCCGCATAGAAGGGCCCTGTGGACGTGCTCCCTACAGCGCCCAGAAAAGCCTATTCCCAAACACTGCCACGGACCCCGAGCCCAAGGAGACTCTCCAGCCGCAACACACCGCGTAGGTCTTACCTACCGTCCTCTTCTTCCCTTCATAACCTCCCCAAACCCTACTGCTGATGAACACGATTCAACACAGTGGCACGTACGGAGAGATACACTGGCCTAACTATTGCTATGTCACATTCAGGGAGAGCTGTACCCAAGGAGAATAAAAAGTGAACGTTACAATTACAGACGAAGCGTTCAACCAAACACCAAGTCGGACAATTCAGGTTTTAGTTTAGGAATGCAAGCTGACAACCGAAAAATAAAAACCTTCTTTAGAATTAAAAAAAAAAAATTAGAAGTCAAAGACAGCAATCTAAGGAAGGAGTCTTCTGGGAGACAGACAAAATACAGAAAATAGGAAATAACATAAAACAACAAAACCACCTGATTTGTATTTTCAGTGAGATGACCGGGTAGTGTATCAATAACACTAAACAAGCTTATGAAAAATAAGAAGTTGGAAAACAATGTATGATGTATAAGGCCTCAGAATGGCAGCATGGGTATTGTCACATAAGTAGAATTTAAAGGAATTTTTCTTGAGAACATACACCTGTAAGGCAAAAAACAAAAAAATTATCCAAGAAATGATAAATGATACTGAAGGTTCCAAAACTGTATAACAAGAGTAACAGGAAAAAAAAAAAAAAAAAAAAGAACCCAAAAACCTAGCAAAGAAAACAGAAGCAATAAATAAATGATCCACAAAAATTAATACAACTTAAGGAAAATTCATCTTCATCAGAAACTCTTGTACGCTATGGAAGGGAAGCACTAGAGAAGTTCGAAGTCTCTGCTGGAGGAAAACTCCTAACACCTGGAAAGCTTCCGCAAGTTTTTAGTTTTGCTTTTCTAGGAAAGAAACAAGTGGGATCTCAGTTCTTAGAGACACAATAAAAAGTGAAAATAATTCTGAATGAAAGGTAAATAATTCTGAGAAAAAAGGAATATGAACCTGAAGTCCAACTTTTTAGCTCTGTTAGGGTAAAGAAAAGTCATTTTAAAATATGCAAAAGTAAACATACATGAAAATTGAGAACACACTAAACCAAACAGAAATTACTCAGAACCAACTAAAAAGTGGGTGGTAAGAGCCAATGGCCAGGAGAGAAAGAAGTAAAAAAAACTGCAATTTCCAACTGCTGGACATGAAACTGTTTTTATTCAATTTAACGTTTGAGGGGAAAATGACATGAATTAGACAAAAGGTAGTCTTTTAAAAGGTGGGGGAAGCAAAACAGGTTCTATTCCTGACACTGATAAAGAATAAGGAACTTCTAAGAAAATAAGAAACAGGTAAGAAAAAGCACAATGAACAGAAAACAGAAATTACAGGAAGAAACGCTATTTCAAAATGGTAATAGTAAAAAACTTTGACCATACATAAAAATAAAGTAAGAACTGTTAGGAAACTGAAATTGACAAAAAACAGAATCAGAATTTTTTAGATAAATTACTTTTTTAAAAAATGAGACCATGAAGAATTGGAATAATAGAAAATATCAAGTTGGATTTAGACATGAACAAAGTACTTTATAAGCAAATTCCGTAGTTTGCAAGTACTAAAAGACCACCTGTATAAATTTATGATGTACTGAGACACAAATAAAATTTAAGGCATTCACTGAAGAAGAAACTGTGTGATCAAATTCCCTAGTTAGAATGTAATGAAATTATGAACTAAGGACAAGAGCAACAAAAGAACCATCTGAGAACAAAGTATCATCATGTAACTCAAAGAGGATGTTGAAATGGAAATTACAAGTGATAAAGAAATATAAAGAGAATGTGGTAAATCTAAATGATTCATGCCAAAATCCAAGAAAACCTACAGCCTTATCATATTACAAAACAAAAACTGTAACAAATTATCTAAGGACATACTACAAAGATCTAAGGGGGGAAAAGGAGCCAAAGCAGGTCAAAGAAAAGAATTAAGAAACTTATAGGAACTAAAAAGTTAGAAAAAAATGAAGAACATCGCTGGAACCAACAAAACTAAAATTTGAGGCTTATAAAAGAAATAATGCCTCTGGCAAGTTAAAAAAGAAAAAAAAAAAGAAAATTAGTATTAAAACAAGAAAAAAATGGTACAGAACCACAGTGCTACAGAGGCATTATTTTTTTAACTTAAGAGAAGACAGTATACCACATCGTGCTGAAGATTCTTAAACTCTATATGAAAAGAATATTCTAAGAAAATACAAATAACCAACAATTCAAAGTGAAATGCAAAAGGGCCCAGGGTCTAAAACATTTGAAAAATTATTATAGAACTTCCAAGGTCAGCAAGCCCTAACAATAGAATAATGTAATAATAAAATATATAAAATAAGAAAAGTACAGGAAATTCTAAAAAGACTCATATATTAAAATGAATGCCAAAATCTGAAGTATTAGCCAAATGAATCCAGCAGTATCGTAACAAACAACGGCCAAGCAGAATCCAGTTCAATGAATGTCCAATGGATAACTAAAAAGAGAACCATTTCTAAAGATATTACATAGAAGCTGGTAAGATTTCACATCTATTCCTGATCAAAATTTAGCAAAATACGAACAGAAGGAAGTTCCCCTAACCTAACATAGAGTATCCAAAGAAATCTGCACCAAACATCGTATTTAAAGTACTCCCATTAGACTCAAGACAAAACAAAGACCTCAATAATTTCTGTTATTTTTCTGGATTTAGAGAACCTTAAAAAAATATTAAAACAGAAAAAACGGACCATCTTCAAAGATAAATTCATAGCTTTTTAAATAGCCATTTGATTTTACCGCTGAAAAAACCTTCTGATGCAGCAACATCAGAAAGAAATTTCATTCCTTTAATAGGAAAGAATAAACTGACCAAAGAAACTGAATAGGAGCTCAGGAAACAAACCCATACACTTAATGGAAATTTACTATATGAAAATGCTGCCGTTGCAAAAAAGACTGAATTATACAAAAACCACAAAAGGAACATTGTCTCAATACATAAAAATTTAAAGGTTCTCTATATAACAAACAATAGTTTAAACAACATTTGAAGAACTGTTTTTGTAGAAAACAGTACCTGCAACATATGTAAAACATATGTAACACAGAATCAATATACTTATGATATATAAAAAAGACCTTAGAAATCAGTGAGGAGAAACTGTACCAAGACTATAAACTGGGCAATCCATAGAAGAATTCTGAAAGGAAAAAAAAGTAGCCAATGTCTCTAATAATCTAAGAAATGCAAAGTACAGAATATGAAATAATATTCCATGTATTAAATTATAAGACCTGTAAGTGACTGATAATACACAATGTTGGTAAAGGATGGAAAGAAAGGACTCCATAAAGATGACTTAATGTCAATGCCTTTTAACAGAGAACCAATCTAGACGTTAAGAAGAATGAAACGTACAGACAAGAGAAGGTGCCCAAGTTCATGAAGTTGAAAAAACCAAGCGAAAAAGTATTATTTATATATAGGTAAAATATAAACATTAGGTTTATATTTTGTACTAAATAATGTTTGTATAGGCATAGAACAGACGTTTGCAAAAGTATATACTGAATGGCTAGACTGATTAATGGTAGAAGAGAATTCAAGAGGGGAGATTTATTTTTTTTAACCGTTCTTTTGGGGGCACCTTCAAGATATTGAAGATGAGAAATATTAAGAATTTGCCTATCATACCACTGCCTATAACAGTTTTACTGTTTGATATCTGCCCGTTACTACCTGTAACGTAATTACACATACACCTAAGTACATGCACATGTGTATATCACATTCTGTATGCAAGTGTATTTACTTCAAAATCTTCTGTATTATTTAAATGTTCTATATAACTGTAATAAGCATGTATTGCTTTTATTTCGTAAATAAGTAAATAAATAAAAATGCCAACGACTTATTTAAGTATGTTGAAAAAGAGGGAGGGGAGGAGAGAGGGAGGAAGACAGAAGAACCTACCCGAATGATGAACCTGATAGCCGCACATCCAGAAGTTGCCATGACTTTTGCACTATTGGGGACGAGATTAAAAAGCGTAGGTACAATGGCTTCAGCGCCATGATCAAACTTGTTTCCTAAAACTGTTGAAAGATGTCTACAAAGGAAGACCAAAGAATGTTGTTTTGTTTTTAAGTTAATGGTAAGTATAGGTAGAATCAGATACTTGAAAAATACTCTCATTGAATTAACTTAAAATTTTTAACAGTTCGAACAGCAGAAAAGCAAAAGAGAAAGGGAAGTGCAAATATTACTCATTTCCCTCTTTTCCCCCCTTTCAACTGTCCAGTCCAAAGCTGCAATCTGGTATTTTACTCTCTCTTTATTTTTATTCTGACGCTCCGATATCGATCTTAAATTCAACATCTGTTCAAAATCTTACGCAATCACTACTCCTCAAGGCAGCCCCTATTTCTATTAATGGTACTACCACTATTTTAGTCAGCAATACTCCACCTTTGGGGTAGGGTTTCAGAATTTTTGACTGAAGATACACCTCTACTACACGCCAGTTAGCTGGGTGACCCAAAGGACGTCTGTCTTCTCTTTCCAATTCTGCAGTTAAACAACGAAATTCAGCCTTTAATTGCGTGATTTAGTCAGGACACTTAGAAAGGATGTTGTAATCACGCACAGTTCTCACAATGCTTGCAATGTTGGTTCTTTTCTGTGTATCTTATTTAGAATACACTGTTGGGATACAGTTAGCTCCAAACCTCAGGCTCTTGATTCAAAGAGGAACTCTGACTCAGGCTTATTTACTAGTGTTCAGTTATACTTTCAGTTTTCGAATGTCTAGACTTGTGGGCAAAAAGGAACCTCAAACCAGAAGCAAGCAAACAGATAGTGGGGTCGTCCCTTAAAAAGGGAGTTTTGTTCCGGAAGGCTGGTGAGGCACTTGGGAATCAGTGTGATCTTTATCAGTCTATTGGAAGGAGCCTTGTTTTGGAACTACTTTAGTGCCATCCCCATACAACGGCCTCTCTGGGACCGCTACCGAATGTCCTGGGTGTTCAACTGGGTTTCTGCATCCTACTCCTCGGAACTTGAATCTCTGCAGCCCACATGAGCTCTGGGAACTGTCGTCTGCCTTCTAGCTCCCAGCAACAGTTCTTTCCCAACCTCAGGGAGCTGCCCCTGTCACACGCGCAGATCAGCATTAGGCGAGACTCATGGGACCCAGCTGGCGCAGCTCCATCTCTAGAGCTCTCTTCTGTTTCTCTCCCTACTCTCCCGGATTCTGCATCGCGAGTGGTGACCACTCCAGCTTTCCGCAACTCCCGTCTCTGTTTCTTCTTCAACTCAATGGAACTGTCTTGCTCTGCTTGGTTTCCTTCTTCCTTCTCCAAGGTCCAGAAAGTGTCTCTTGGTCACCCTGTGCTGATCATACTGCTCAACGGATTGGTTTCTTTCCAGAATCAGAGTCCTGCTCTGTCCACTGGCCACCATCTACGAGCAGCTGTTCTACACGTTTCGTCCACGTTCCTCCGGGACACCTAGTCCTGTACCAGCTCTGTTGCATCATCAGCTAGAAGCAGAGCTCTCGCCACGAAATATTTTTCAAGGTTCTGTTTTGTAGATTTTTGTTTTCCTTTTTATTATTGCTTTTAAGAGACACTCAGTTATTTTGTACATTGACTTGCATCTGGCATCTTGCTGTCGTCCCTTAATTGTAATAATTTACCTACACATTCTTGTGGTTTTCTGCATGGATAATTGTATCATCTGTTAATAATGTCAGTTTTGTTCCTTTTCTAGCAATCCTCACAGTTTTTATTTCCTGGGCTTTTCCTCCACTGCTGTGACCAGGACAGAATTCTGATTAGAAATATTAATAGTAGACATCTTTGTGTTCCCTATCTTCAAAGGAATGTTTATACAACGACAGTACTCATATCAGAAGTAGAGGCAAAAGAAATGTAACTGTCATACCATACTAGAATTTTGGGAGAATATTAACATACGGAATAAACTTAGATATTGATAAGTTAATGACACACGCTACAATTCCAGAATAATTGTTAAAATTTCAGAACTGGAAATCCAAGTCAGCAAATCCAAATCAGTTACTATCCAAATCAGTAAAGAGAAAACTGAATAGTTCTCAGACCCATTCATTTTCTTCTTACACACTCAGTGATCAAAAATGAACCGGTGGGCTTTTAGATATATAAGCACATTTTAACGTTTTTGTTAAGAAAGATTAAAAAAGAAAGAAAGGAAAGGAAAGGAAAGGAAAGAAGGAAGGAAGGAAGGAAGGAAGGAAGGGAGAAAGAAAGAGAAAAAGAGAGAAAGGGAAAGAAAGAAAGAAAGAAAAAGAAAGAAAGAAAGAAAAGGAAAGAAAGAAAGAAAGAAAGAAAGAAATCACACAAACGGAATCCTTATTTATAATAAAAATTATTTTTGGATCACATACATGCTGTTTTTGGGTTATCCTGCTACTGCTTTACTTAATGAGCACTGAATCACTGAGTACTAAATTTACTCATAAAAAATACAAATCCAAAAAGAACATACTTACGCTACAGTAATGCAAGCTTCTCTAACCACTTGGGATCTAAGATCCTTTGCTGAAAGTTTAAGCGCTCCATCCAACAAGCGTAAATGTTGGAAGAAGCAGTCATATTGTGCAGCTCCAGCAACAAGCAATGATCGAATTTTCTTAAGCTAAAGTAAAGAGAATTCTCATTATTGACATAAACAGTGTCAGTGCAAAAAAGAAAAAAAAAAGTTACCAAAACTTCATTATTTAAACAAAATTTAAAAAATAACATTTCAGTATATTTGTATAACTACATTCAGACCTTTTACCAGCATTAAATGTATTTTATAAACATGCAAACCACAAAAAGCTTTCTGGAAAAGAACATTATATATAGATTTAGTTATAAACATAATGGACATACATGATGTACGAATAGGTAAGTAAATCTTAAAGTTTTAAGGGAGTCTTTTTATTGTGTAAAATACACATTAACATAAAATTATTTCAAACATTTTAAAGCATACAATTCAGTGGCATTAAGTGCAGTCAAACCGGGAAACATCACCACTACCTCCCAAGGAGATTATTTTTAAAAGAGCCAGATCTGCAACCTGCACTCACCCATAAGCAAAAGTGCAGAATCCAATGGACCAACTACTGTGCCAGCTTCGTATTTCAATACGGTCACAGGTACTTTGTGAAAGAAATAGCTCTTTCTCCCTGTTTCTAACCTTTAGCACGACTTTTTAATACAGGATTGACAAATGTGTCCCATGTTAGCACCCGACATACCTAATAAAATCACATAATCAAAACATACCCACCAGTGCACATCTGTGCCCACACATAATGAGAAGCTAAAAGTTTACCCATCATCTCCATTATGTATAATTTCACAGTAAACTCTGAGGTTCTCTAAAATTCTAAGAGATCTTAAAAATCAGATGGATTAACAATGAAAAAGATACAAAAGATACTATAATAGTACAAAAAAATCTGAAAGAATAGTTACGTAATCTTAAAGCACATAACGAAGGGAGACTATCATTGAAGTCAGAAGACACCTAAGCAAGAGTAACTAAAAACAAAAATCACAATACGTAGGAAAAAATTTCTTGTAACACAGGAGTACAATACACAAAGAATGACAATAAAGTGAGACAAAGACAAATAACCCAATATTAAATTGAGCCAAATAAATACATGAAAATGTGCTCACCCTTACTAGAGATAAGCAAATGCTAATTACAATAAAGACACTTCATTTTTCTTCATCAGACTAGCAAAACTTAAAGACTTCACTGCATCCAGTATGAGAAAGAAAACAGACGCTCTTATTGTAAGGAAGATTACGAGCTACTGACACCTTTGTTCAAAACATTCTGGCAATATCTACTAAAATAAAATTGTATCTATTCTTTACCCAACAACCTCACTTTAAAAAACTTAGCCTACAAAAATAGAACACCAGTGTTATAAATGTGTATAAGGATGTTTATTGCAATGCTGTCAAAATAGCAAAAAAGAAAAAGCAACTGGTAAGTGCATCGAATAGGAAATGGGTTAGTAAATTACATGGTATCTTGCAACTAAGGAATATATGTACATATTGATCTGCGTTCAATAAATATCTGAGCAACTATTATATGCTTGGCACCTATAGCAAATGTACTGAATGGGCACAATTTATGAAAGTGAATGAAAATAAGTTATTAAGTAATATATCTAGTATGATCTCTATTTTTATAAAAGGAGTGGGGGGGGCTGTTTATTTTCTCATACATATACAGAGAAGAGGGTATACTCCAAAGTGAAAACATTTGTTTCCCTAATACGAAGTAAACTATTAACTTTTTCCTTATAAAACTTCTGTACTGTTACACTTACTAAAATGAGCCTATGTCACTTTTCTAATTAAAAAAATTAGGGGCTCCTGGGTGGCTCAGTCGGTTAAGCCTCCGACTTCGGCTCAGGTCATGATCTTGCGGTTTGTGGGTTCGAGCCCCGCGTCGGGCTCTGTGCTGACAGCTTGGAGCCTGGAGCCTGGAGCCTGCTTGGGATTCTGTGTCTCCCTCTCTCTGCCCCTCCCCTGCTCGCACTCTGTCTCTCTCTCTTTCAAAAATAAACAAACATTACAAAAAAACTTTTTTTTAAATTAAAAGACCATCTATATGTTTCCAACAGGGTTGTTTCAAAGTAAAAGAAAAACATTCATTTTTTAAAAAAAGTAATCTCACCCAAAGCGGGGCTTGAACTCACAACTCCTTGGACTCCCGACCCCAAGGATTAAGCATTGTATGCTCCAATGACTGAGCCAGCCAGGCACCCCAACAGGAAACTCTTAAGTACCAAGTTTGTGTTTTATATTGACAACATTTAATTTGTCCTGTTTCTCCACAGATGCCCTATGATACAGGTCGTCCTGTCTCATACTAATCTCAGAGCTGCAGACAGAGTAATGAGCCATATTTAACAAAGATGGGACACGTTTTCTGTTAAACTACTTTAATACTTTAAAATATGTAAACTTCCTATTAAAGAGAAGCTAACATTCTTTTGTTTGTAGCATCATAAAGGCCAATTTTCAGAAAGCCATATGCGATTTATTAACGAAAGTGGAGACTGAGAACAGGCTGCTCTCCAAGTGGAAGACTTCAGATGGAATCCTTTCTCTGGCTTTTTGGGGGTACTGAGGTACTTATTTGGAATCCCAGATGTAAATCTGACAAATTTACAAATTTTAACATATACAGTCCTTTGTCAATGTAGATGTTATTTTAAAAATATTTATCAAATATTTTATTAAGGAATTTAGGCTAAATAAAATATTCTTTTTCAAAATTAGATTTATTTATTTACTAAAAAAAAATTTTTTTTTAACATTTATTCACCTTTGAGAGACAGGGAGTGAGCAGGGGAGGGGCAGAGAGAGAGAGAGAGAGAGAGAGAGAGAGAGACACAGAATCCGAAGCAGGCTCCAGGTTCCAAGCTGTCAGCACAGAGCCTGACGTGGGGCTCGAACCCTCGAACCGCGAGACCCTGACCTGAGCTGAAGTCGGACGCTTAACCGACTGAGCCACCCAGGCGCCCCTAGGTTTATTTATTTATTTTGAGAGACAAAGAGAGAGAGAGAATGCATGCAAGTGGGGAAGGGGCAGAGAGAGAGGGAGAGAGACAGAGACTCCCAAGCAGGCTCCAAGCTGCCAGCGCAGAGCCTCATGCGGGGCTTGAACCCATGTACCGTGAGATCATGACTCGAGCTGAAATCAAGAGTTGGATACTTAACTGACCGAGACACCTAGGTGCCCCCTAAATAAAATATTCTTTTTAAAAAGTTTTTAAAAACTATTTATTTTTGAGAGAGAGACAGAATACAGTGGGGGAGGAGCAGAGAGAGAGGGAGACATAGAAACCCTTCGAAGCAGGCTCCAGGCTCCGAGCCATCAGCACAGAGCCCGACGTGGGGCTCGAACCCACGAACCGTGAGATCATGACCTGAGCTGAAGTCCAGCTTAACCGACTGAACCACCAGGCTCCCCTAAATAAAATATTCTTAAGCATATGAGACTTTTTTCTTTTCAAATCATGGGTGAAAAATATTTATTGTACTCAGATGTATACGAGGAAAGAAAGCAAGCCAGACACACATACTGTCATCGACTTCTGCCAATACTATGTGACTATCGGGCATGCAGGCAAAGCGACCTGCTTTACTGGAAGCCCTTCTACGAGCTGAGGACACTGCTGAGGAACGACTACGTTCGCCACAGCCCACAGAGCCACTGCCCTGGGACATCAGTGAAGCTCACATTTTCCTGGTCAGACAAGAGGCGGCACATGGAGGGAGACAAACAAACGTGTGAGCCAGGCTCCACTGCACTGATCAGCACGAACAATGAAAACTAACCCTACCTAAGCGAATTCCGATCACCTCAAAGTATTTTCCAGAAAGAAATGTTAGCTAGCAAACTCTTTCATAAGCAAATACTATGTAGTAATATTGCCCAACGTCCATGTCTTTGGAACAGTGAAAAAAAGAGGAAAGGGGTCAGAAAACAAAAAATAAAACTTACTGCATTGGCACGCTGATCCCAGTCATGTTTGTCATCTGACAATATTTCCCTGATTTTATTTAATGTTTCTTCAAGTTCTCGGCTAGAATAGATCTTAAAGATACAAAAGTATACCATTAGTATTTCTTGCCATGAAGCAAAATCAAAACTGTGCCCCGATATTTACAATAATCTTTCAGGTAATAAGGTTAATTCTCATTCTAGTACCGTTTTATTTTTAAATAAAACGCTATGTAATTTATTTTGTATGGCAGTACTTAGCGGCAGTGTTACTGCTCCCATCTTATTTAATTTACATCCAGGTTAGTTATATAGTGGAATAATGATTTCAGGAAGATTCCAGTGATTCATCCCCCGTGTATAACACCCAGTGCTCATCCCAACAAGTGTCTTCCTTAGTGCCCCTTACCCATATAGCCCACCCCCCACCCCAACCCCTCCGGCAACCCTGTTTGTTCTCTGTACTTAAGAGTCTCTTATGTTTTGTCCTTGTTTTTATATTATTTTTGCTTCCCTTCCCTTATGTTCATCTCTTTTGTATCTTAAATTCCACATGGGTGAAGTCGCACGATATTTGTCTTTCTCTAATTTCGCTTAGCATAACACCCTCTAGTTCCATCCACGTAGTTGCAAATGGCAAGATTTCATTCTTTTTGATTGCCGAGTAACACTCCATTGTATATATACACCACATCTTCTTTATCCATTCATCCATCGATGGACATGTGGGCTCTTTCCATACTTTGGCTATTGTGGATAGTGCTGCTATCAACATGGGGGTGCATGTGTCCCTTCGAAACATCACACCTGGATCCCTCGGACAAATGCCTAGTAGTGCAATTGCTGGGTCATAGGGGAGTTCTATTTTTAGTTTTTTGAGGAACCTCCATACTGTTTTCCAGAGTGACTGCACTTGTTTGCATTCCCACCAGCAGTGCAAAAGAGAGCCTCTTTCTCCGCATCCTTGCCAACATCTGTTGTCTCCTGTGTCATTAACGATAGCCATTCTGACAGGTGTGAGGTGGTATCTCATTGGGGTTTTGGTTTGTATTTCCCTGATGATGAGTGATGTGGAGCATCTTTTCATGTGTCTGTTAGCCACCTTCTAGTACCATTTTTAGTGGAAAATGGAAATACATTATAGACAATAAAGTAAAATCCTTTGTCTTCCTTATCTGTTACCCTTATGCTATTTCTCTGCTCATGAGTCACTTCAGATATATTCTTAAGATGGTTTGTTTTTAAAAACAAGATGCAAATATCCTAAGAAGTAATAAAAGCCCAATTCCCCAAAACGACTTCAGGTATGTATCTACTGCGTTCATATCCTTATCATGATTCACCACTGCAGAAGGACACGGTTTAGGTTAGCTCCCCCACACGGTAACCAGGAGAGCTACAGGCTTCGTCTCCTCAGGAGCCAACCATTTGCCAAACACCGTTATCCTCTCATTCACTTAAATATTGACATAACAGGGATGCGCTTCGCTAGGCATGAAGGAGACTATGGGGAGCAAACAACAGGTCTTTGCCTTATAGAGCTTAGAATCTAACTACAAAGAGAAAAAAGAAATTTATCAAATTACACAAAATTGCAAATGGAAAAGTACTGCCAAACAGAATTACAGTTCCATGTCTATTCATACAGAACGGGAGGCTTGAACTAGTTAAAAGAGTCAAGTGTGAACAGAGAGCTAAAGGGTGAGGGGAGCATCCTCAGGCCAAGTAGGGAGATTAGCCTTCCCTAGAATGAAAAGAACACGCAAAGGCTCTGCGATAGAAGGACAGTAAAAGAAGGCCTAAGTACAGGAGGAAAAAGTGCAAAGGGGGCCAGGGGAACAGCCAATGACCCAACCAGAAGTCAACAGGTGCACATTATTTTTCCACATCACAAGGGTTCAGTGTGCGCATGCGATCTAAATCGGTTCAGTCAGAAGGACTCTCGCAAATTTTACGGCATCAACCAGAAAAGAGGCAGAGGGCAGTGCAGCCATGTTGCTGACCGCGAGCGAAGACGAAACGGAGGAATCCAGAAGCGAGAGATGGAAAGAAAAGGGGTCCTGGTGACATTGAGCATCACTGTGATACAATGCATTGCTCTGGAGTATAGTATCGGACAAGCACCGTCCTCAAGAGAGTCTTTCTTTTTCAGTAGCCATCACTTTCCCCTTTTGCTTGAAACAAAAGCCCCCAAAAACAAGAGTACAGAGGGGAGCAGGGCACGAGACAAGGGGAGGTAGGAGGGAGCCCAGATAACATTCTGTTGGAGGATTCTGAGCAGCGCTTTCTTGCCTCCCAATAGTCCTTCTGCCCAATTTCAGAGTAAAGGCAGGCCCCCCAGCCGCTCTTAATCTTACTATGATACGATGCATTATCCTGGAGTACAATGTCAGACTTCCTCTCCCCCAACAAGGGAAACGGGGTCAACTCAAACATTTATTTCCGTGAGAGGGTACACGACTTTTCAAACATTCTCTCAGGAGACGATACAAGCAAAAGAACTCTGAATACTACTAAGTGAGAAATCCGACGCAGTAGGATTCCTCGATTTCTGACTTTTGCAAACCGGACTGATGGTGTCCACATACACAACACTGGAAGTGCAGACCTGTCAGGGGTCGATCGTGAGTCCCGTTTCGGACAGGCTGGGTCTGAGACGCCTCTGAGACCTCGAGAAGGACATGCCAGGTAAATATCAGTGGAGAACTTATTCTGGAGCTCAAGAGAGATAAAAACCTGTGCGGGAGCTCGAGCCATGGGTGTGAAGAAGTGACTCAGTAAGAAAGTGGAAAGGAGAGGGCCCACCACTGACCCCTAAGGAATCCCCATATTCAACAGCCAGGTAGAGAATGGAATGCCCGTGAAGGAGACAGAGATGAAGTGGACAAAAAGGTAAGAGTGTAAAAACAAAACGAAACGAGTCAGAAGAAAGAAGAACAATGTATCACAAACAGCTTTGAGAAAAGCGGATGTAGTCGAACACTGCTCAAGGTAATGACTCAACTTTAGCCTCAGTGAAAAATCACTTGAAACTCTAATCGCACCAAGCAAATAACAGCTTGGTAATAATAAGCCCAGTGTTTTACTTACAGTAATTTAAGGGGAAAAGAACTTTGAGAAAGAGACCAAAATAACTCTATGAACAGGTGTATGAGCAGTAATCACAGGAAGTGCTTCTTCACTGGCGCCCTTACCTGAACAGAAGGGACATCGGTGAAAGCTTTTATAAAATCATCTTCATCCACTGCTCCAGCACCCCCTTCCTTAGAAGCACCTGCTAATTAAAAGGAGATGGATTTATTTCTTTAGTTTATTTGTTTTTTGAGAGAGAGAGAGAGAGAGAGCGCATGCAAGCACAAGTGGGCAGGGGAGGGGCAGAGAGAGAGGGAGGGAGAGAATCCCAAGCAGGCTCCGTGCTGTCAGCTCAGGGCCTGATGCAGGGCTCAAACTCACGATCCATGAGATCATGGACCTGAGCCAAAATCAAAAGTCGGACACTCAACTGACTCAGCCACCTAGAAGCGCCTGAAGTTTATTTTTATGCATTCTGGCACCAAGGAAAATATGGAAAATATAACTCTTTTGATATCAAAAAGGCATAATTTTGAGAGAAGTTCCATTTTGTAAGACAGCATTAAAATAAAATCAACATCTTTCAGAAAAGTCAAGGTACCTCGCAGTAGTTGACTAATTCCTTATAAAGTAAGAGGGCAGGGGCGTCTGGATGGCTCAGTCGGTTAAGCATCTGACTTCAGCTCAGGTCATGATCTCGCGGCCTGTGAGTTCGAGCCCTGCATCGGGCTCTGGGCTGACAGCTCAGAGCCTGGAGCCTATTTCAGATGCTGTCTCTCCCTCTCTCTCTCTCTGTCCCTCCCCTGTTCATGCTCTGTCTCTCTCTGTCTCAAAAATAAACGTTAAAGAACAATTTAAAAAAATAAAATAAAATAAAATAAAATAAAGTAAGAGGGCAGGCTAGTCATAAAATGCAAATTATAAGAACAGAGCCCTCCCATCCTTATTCAATGCAACAGCAAGTACACAAGAAATACAGGTGAAAAGACAATCATTTAAAAAGGTAAACAGCGGGGCGCCTGGGTGGCGCAGTCGGTTAAGCGTCCGACTTCAGCCAGGTCACGATCTCGCGGTCCGTGAGTTCGAGCCCCGCGTCAGGCTCTGGGCTGATGGCTCGGAGCCTGGAGCCTGTTTCCGATTCTGTGTCTCCCTCTCTCTCTGCCCCTCCCCCGTTCATGCTCTGTCTCTCTCTGTCCCAAAAATAAATAAAAAACGTTGAAAAAAAAATTAAAAAAAAATAAAATAAAATAAAAAGGTAAACAGCAATTTTAATGACACCGAATATCAATAAATGATGGCAAATAAATGAGGCAGAGGGTCCATGTACGCAGCAGAGCCTAGGAAAGCAAGTGTGAAGGAAACGAGGTTCTTGAAATTAAATTTCAACAGGCAAACAGATCTCCCCTGACTGCACACAGACAATAAAAAAGTGAACTTAATAGGTAGTAGCTGTTTAAGAGCCAGTAACTGAACCACCGTCTTCCAGCTCCGGCTGTGCTCCTTCACATTCCGGGATGCTGGGCCTAGGATCGGGCAAACCACCTTTCTGCCAATTCTAAGGGTTTCCTGTCAAACTCTGCCAACAGGGGGAGCGGGGAGAATGGAAGGAGAACCAGGAGGGGCACCGGAGAGACTGGAAAGTGAAAGAAGGGAGCTGCTCCTTCTGGCTTCCTGCTTGTCTCAGTAAAACCCTAACAGCTCTGACAGGGCGCTCGTTTCAGTAGCAGCACTTGGCCCCCGTTAGCAGTTGTTCTAACCCTGACCAGGCCCACGGCGGGCGCCCGTCGCAGAGTAGCTCCTCACAGAGGTGTGAGCAGCAGCTCTGCAGGGCCCCACCTCCACGTTTTAACAATCGTCACCTCGTTTTCCCTGCTTAGGAATAGGAGCTCTGGACTGTAATTACTACCTCCATGATGCTTTAGGGTCCTGTTTTTTCATTTTTAATTCACCAGGTCCATTTAATAATTCTTTATATTAAATTCTCTCTGTAAAAATACCGGTTGTGGGTTTCGTCTCTGGACTGAACCCTGATCGATGGAGGCAGTACTTAGTTTCTAACTCTATATATTTATTTCTTCATGGTGATAATTCGACACATTCAAATCGATTTCAACCACACCAAATGTATATCCTAAGAGACAATTAACTTAAAAAATCTATCCAATTAAAAAATTAAATAATAATATCTCCCAAATTAAGTTTATCATCTACCGAGAGAAATATTAATACTTCAAAACTGGATTTAAAAAATTAACATTGTCCTTGGGGTGCCGGGGTGGCTCAGTCGGTTGAGCCCAACTTCGGCTCAGGTCATAATCTCGCGGTTCACGGGTTCCAGCCCCACGCCGTGCTCTGTGCTGACAGCTCAGAGCCTGGAGCCCGCTTTCAATTCTGTGTCTCCCTCTCTCTCAGCCCTCCCCTGCTCACGCTCTGTTTCTCTCTCTCTCCCTCTCTCTCTCTCTCAAAAATAAACATACGTTAAAAAAATTTTATAAAAAATGAACATTGTCCTAATTAAAAAAAAAAAAACCACTCAGGATTTCCCAGGGCAGGTAAGAAGCTCCTCATCTTTAACAAAACAAACAAAACCCTTTGAAGCTGTATCTTGTTGTGTGTGAGTTTTAAAGGGACTAAGAGGTGGACCACAGGACAGCGTAACAAAGCTGCAAGGCAATATAAAACTGCAAACTGAAAGCAATGACAATTTAATAAATTAACAGAGGCATGAACGCATACTTGCTATAGAAAATTCAGCTATAAGAGTAAATAAATTAGTTATTCCCTAGATATTATAAAAAAATCAAGTAACAATAAAACTCTCAACCCTGTGCCCATGATCAGTCCTAGCAACTAACAGATTAACTGAAAAGCAGTTGAAGCAAAGAAACAAAAAATAAGATACCTAATCATACTATCTTAACATCTCATAACATTTACCAAATCAATCTCTTCATATGGGCTTCAATTTTTTTAAGTTTTTTTTTTTTTTTTTAAGTCATCTCTACACCCAGTGTGGGGTTTGAACCCACGACCCCACAATCAAGAGTCACTCTCTCTCTTCCAACTGAGGCAGCCAGGCGCCCCTGAGTTTCATTGTGTTTAACAATGGGTCCCTGAGAGGAAAGCAGAAGCCTGGATTTTTATTATTTCCTCCCAATCTTTCACAGTTGTCTTGCCCAGCCTAGCCCACTGAAACAAATTTCTTTAGGGACTTGTCCTTATCAAGTAGTTCCTAAATATTCAACACAGTTTTAATAAAAACAGTTTTCTTTCCTCTTTCATTCAATATGGGTTGTTCACTTACATGCCACTTCCCGCAAAATACTTTGTTATAGTAACAAGAGGAAGCATTAGGCAAGTTTGAGAACAGTAATTGACTCCTGGAAAGTATACCTCTCAACTGGCAGAGGAGGCCTGTGCAGACGTCCCAGAGCAGAGCCAGTTGACAACTTTGCTGTGCTCAAGTGTGGAAGACAGAATCTTACAGAGGACTGGAAGACGGAGGGGGAGAGCAGTATGAAGACTGCCTACAGCATGCACGCAGTTTACGAAAGGTATCGTATGGAGAACAGAATGTAAACTCCAACACATCAACCCACCAGCTACAACACAGTATTAAAAACCTTCAAGGGAATGCAGAACATCTGAACAAATCCCAAATGAGCCCAGAAAAACATGCCAGGGACTGAGGACGTACATAGGAAAAGTCTAACTTTAAACAAGTCACGATTCACTCAGATCGTAAAGCCTTTTATTACGCAGTGAGTTACATCTTAGGAGTAGGGCCAAATAACCTAGTGGGGAGGGTGGGCGGAGTCGAAATTAAATGGCTTTGAAAGTCCCACGGAAGCTGCAGACGCAAAAGGCTACAGATATCACCGAATGTGGCCTGATGACCAGCTGAGATGTGACAATTAGGTCTCTAAACCTGGACACGGGCATTACAGAAATTCTCAAGCATGCGCACGGTTCTGAACAGCTGACCCCAACCTATCTCACTCTTACCTTTGAAACTCACTTTGTATAAGCAGAGCTACTGCCACTGGGAGCGGACTGGGTCCGTGAATAGTGTCAGGACAGAGGACGTGTGGATCTGGTCCTTGCTTATCTCTTGTATTATAAGTAAACCTTTTTACAATCCTAGTCCGCCTAATGCTTCCCTTCCCCTTGGTTTTGACTGGGTGGCCAACAAAACAGAAAAGGATCTCTGCATCGGGAAAAACTCTGTGGAACAAACTGTTTCACCTCACGATCACTATCCCATTTTCTGATGCAGCTTTAAAGTTCACCTAAACAAATGCTATCAGACATTTTTAGCACCAGCAAGGAGAATGAATACCATAGGCAGAGAGTCAGAACGGGTGATGGGTTCTAATGTCAAATATTACTGCAGGGAAGGACAGCGAGTCTCTACACCGAGAGGAGGTACAGTGAGTCTGCAAGCAGGAGCACGAGCAGAGGCTGGAGGGCAATGCTGGCCTCCAACCTGACTGAGCTCTTTCAGATGTAACTGGGTCAACAATCACACCGGAACATACTGATAGGCCAAAACAACAGAACGGCTCTGCTCAGATGTCTACCCATGCTAAAACAGAGGTCACTACATTTTTTCTGGAATGGGCCAGACAGTAAGTATCTTAGACTTTGTGAGCCATATGGTTTCTGTTGCAATTACTCAACTCTGCCACTGTAGGAGAGCAGCCACAGACAATATGTAAAATGAATGCGTGGGGCCGTCTTCCAATAAAGCTCTATTTATGGACACTACAATTTAAATTTCATATAGTTTTCACATGTCACACAATCTTATTCTTCTTTTGAATATTTTTAATCATTTAAAATGTAAAAAAAAACAAAAAACAAAAGGCATTCCTAGCTCAGGCATAAAACAGAAACCAGTCGGCTGGACATGCGTGGCCCGTGGGCTACAGTTTGCTGATCCCTGCTCTAGAACTCACCGTAAACTAGGTGATGCCCCTACTTGGATGGAGGCAGAGAGGGGGGATCAGAGGGTTCTGACATTCAGGGGGTAGCATGTTTCTAGTAAGCCAGAATGACTAGGGTAGGCACTCTCAGAAATTCCCAAATAGTACTTAAAGGCTGAAGTACAAAGAGAAAACTCATTCTACTTAGTCCTCAACTACCAATAAGATGAAGTGCTGAGTGCTGGATACAAAGGTGAGTGAGCCAAAGGGTAAAGCAGTGTGTTTCAGAGACAGGAGCAAGGGGAACAAGTCTCAGAAGTGGGAAAGGGCAGGTTCTTCCCATGTTACAACCAAGAGACTAGCCCTTAGAGAAAGATGAATAATAAAGAAACAGCATGGGGGGTAAATATGGCTTAAACCCCAATAAAATTCATAGAAGACCAGAATTTTAATTTTTTAAATTTATTTTAAAGGTTGATTTATTTGAGAGAGAAAGAGAGACACAGCACAGGCTGGGCACAGGCAGAGAGTGAGGGGGACAGAGGATCTGAAACGGGCTCCAGGCTCTGCACTGACAGCAGCAAGCCCGACGTGGGGCTTGAACCCACAAACCGTGAGATCTTGACCTGAGCCGAAGTCAGACGCTTACCTGACTGAGCCACCCAGGTTGCCCCTAAGACCCATAGTTTTCACAGTGAGTGATCCAAGGAGAGCATTACCAGTGCTTCTGAAGAGTGCTACCAAGAGTCAGAGACAGTTTAACCTAAGAGCCTTCTTTCAAGCAGGGTTGAAAACGATACTCAGTCGAAAACACAAGATTTTTACGCAAAAGAAGGAAATATTTCAGGAAGCACAGCCCAGAGTTCCGCACAGACCAAGAACAGAGGAAAACACTGGTTTAGAGAACCACACCCAGAGAGAGAATAAAACCCTCAAAGAAACACAATCCCAGAAGGAAGGGAAACTGACGACAGGTTCCTGTTGGATTTGAAAACTGCCATAAGTCAGTGACTACTATGAACTTCCTGTCCCTTCCCTTCTCAAATGGAGTGTCCATTATGGATACTCTGTTCTGATACCCGATTTTGATGCTGTCTGGGGGCGAGTAAGACGTCTTTTTAGTTCACAGGCCTCTGGATGGAGAGGAGCCACACCAAAGAACCCTCCCATGTGACTTGATGGAGACCACAAGATCATGTACTTTGAACCTGACATTATCAATCAGTTGAAACTTTTGGGAAAAGTCCATGAGTGTATCTTGTACCTGAAAGGCATGTGAATTATTGTGGTTAGAGGGCAAGCTGCAATCGATTGTTTGCAAGAACAGCTGAGCAATTCCTCGCATTCCCGAATGCTCCTTTCACAACGTGACTTTGCATCCCCAGCCAACAGGTGAGGAGTGACCTTGAATTCTCGACTTGAGACAAGACCTAGGAGAGGCTGGGGGGGGGGGGGGGCGGGGGGGTTCCTGATTGGTGATGCCCCAGTTTTGAGCAGGAATAAATCTCTGAGGAAAGCTTCTACAATTGCCAGTTTAGGCTCAAAGAACTCTCATCAATGAAATTAACTTCAAGCAATGAAATCACAAGGCAAACCATTATGAACTAAGAGTCACAGGTAACAGATAATAAATTTTAGAATTACAGACATTAGAACTGTCTAGTATGGACTACAGAACATATGTGAATACACAATTTAAAGAAATAATGTGGACAGAATCACGAACACACCAATCAACAAAGGCATTAGGAATGACAAACGAATTCGGGGGAGGAAGCACTTGCCCTACCACCTATCAAGATTTACAAAGCTAATTATGACAGGTTTTAGTGCAGGAACAGGCCAACTAATCAAATAAACAAATTAGAGACTTTAAAAAGAGACCCCAAAATACATGAAACTTTGATACATGACAAAGAAGTGATTAGGATTAATGGCGCAAGTAGAAACTATTCACACAGTAACCCTCTGGGGCACCTGGCTGGCTCAGTCCGTTAAGCACCACTCTTGATTTTGGCGAAGGTCATGATCACATCACATGGTCTGTGGCTTGAAGCCCGCATGGGGCTCTGCACTGGCAGTGTGGAGCCTGTTGGATTCACTCTCTTTCTCTCTCTCTTTCTGCCCCTCCCCAGCTTGTACCTTCACTCACTCTCTCCCAACATCAATGATAAACTCAAAAAAACAAAACAATAAAATAGTGTCCTAAAATTCAACAAAATGCTGAGATAATGGATTATCAAGAAAAAAAGGTATTTTCTTACTAAATATTAAAACTTATAGTAGACATTTTGAATCCCGTGGGAAACGGTAGTTCCCCAAATTCAAATCAGACATTCAACTACATACTCCAAAAACCAAAGACCAAAAAGAAGAGCAAGTAAAACCACCCACAGCACATACTTATAATACAGCTCAGAGAAGACTAATAACACTTCAAACTTTGATTTACAAGTAAATGGGGAAAAACAAACATCCAAGGCCAGCCTTGGACTGGACTTGAGAGTCCTCACTGGAGAGAAAAATCAGAGGACACTCTATGGAGGATGAGGGTCCTGGTGGTGGTAGAACAGACCTCAGCTAAGATTCCCCCCAGGACTCCCAGGTAAGTAGCACTCAAAAAGGAGAGGGATCCCTTCGAAGCTTGTGGATAAAGGAAAGGAAGAAAGGGAAGATACAGGCTCTACTGAAATGAGATGCCATCACAGAATTAGAAATAGAAAGCCCCCCAGGTATCATTTAGTGAAGACACCGCATCTCATTATAACGAGGGCATTCTTGAATGAAGAAACTGAAAATTCTTCCTGGGCCCATAGAATTTATATATTTGATATAAAAAAATATTCTTAGGATACTTGGGACAATTTGAATACAGAATGGAAGTGCTTAAAAGGAGGGGAGTATATAATTTAACAATTTACAAAAACTAAAATGGCGAGAAGAAACAAGTTAAATAACATCAAAAAGAAATCAGACAAATCTAGAACAAACCCAGACAATCTAAGACAACTGGCCTAGACTCTTCAAGTTATATCAATGTTACGGGTATAAAAATTGGTAAGGTGACTGTTCTATACACATTATAGAATCTTCTTGCATATGATAATGATATTATACATATAACAACTGTAGCATACCCGTAAGTCTTAGGAAGAGCATATTTAATATTTATGGCTGGAATGTCATAACGTCTACAACTTGGACACTACAATGTTTCCAACTGTTGAGACTAAAAAAAAAAAGAATATGTGTGGGAATAGGTTTATATAGAGTCAAATATGGCAAACACTAGTTATTCAATCTAGGTGATGGGCGTTTGCTGCATGTCAACTTTGCTATATATGCTCAAAATTTTTCTTAATAAAAAGTTTGAGGAACCACTCACTATAAAAGCTATAGATCAGGAAAAAAGAAACTATAGAAACTAACTGAAATATATGCAATAGCACTCATTCAATGAAGTAAAGAATGTTTTCTTTAAATGCACAGACATTAATTGGCCATGCCTAAGAACATAAATTAAAATAGATAAATTGTCATTGTATACAAAAATAAATTCAAGATATACTGATAAAATTAAGTGTGTAAAATAATAATTTTTTTTTTAAGTTTATCTATTTATTTTTGAGAGAGAGCACATGCAAGCCAGGGAGGGGCAGAGATGGAGACATGGAATGTAACACAGTCTCCAGGCTCTGAGCTGTCTGAGCCCAATGGGGCTCAAACCCACAAACCATGAGATCATGACCTGAGCCAAAGTCGGAGGCTCAACCGACTGAGCCACCCAGGCGCCCCTGATTAATGTGTTAGAATAAATTGGAATAAAACATTTGCATAGCCTTGGGACTGGATAATAGTCCTTTTTATTCAGGTTAGGAAATTTGGAAGTCAAAAAGAAAATAACACATATATTACCTACTACAACAAAAAGTTTTTAAGTTTTTTTACAAACTTTTTACAATTTTTTTTTTTTTACATTTATTTATTTTTGAGAGACTGAGAGAGACAGAACACAAGTGGGGGAGGGGCAGAGGGCAAATGAGACACAGAATCCAAAGCAGGCTCCAGGCTCTAAGCTGTCACCACAGAGCCCGACGCAGGGCTCGAACTCACAAACCACGAGATCACGACTTGAGTCAAAGTCAGACGTTTAACCAACTAAGCCACCCAGGCGCCCCCAAATTTTTTTAAGTTTTGATGTAAAAATGCCATGGACAGAGGAGATACGGATGAAATATTTATGATTTTTAACAAAAGACTAAGAGGCCTAATATTTTAAAAATTATAACAAACGGATGAGAAGAAAAAAAGCCCAATAAAAAATGGGCAAATAACAACATGTAATTCACAGAAGAGGATACGCTAATTTCATTAATAGATGTAAATATTCTGAACCTCAATAGAATAAAAACTCCAGGAAGGCAGCAGGGTCTTTGTTTTTGTTCACCGACTGTTTTCTGGAGATCACAAAAGTAGCAGCATGCTAAAAAGCTTTCCGTAAACATCTGCCAGCTGCTGGCCAGATGGATAGGTGAATGGAAAAATGCAAATTAAAAAGAAAAAAAAAAGAAACACCATTTTTTACCTATCAAAATGACAATAATTAATAAGGCTGTTACATTCAAAGCTGGAAAAGGTAAAATAATGTCTTTATTAAAATTAAAAATACAACCTTTAATTGAACCTTCAGAGGAATCAATTCCACAGATCAGCAACAGAATGTGCAAATACAGGAAGTACACGGAGATCCGCATTCTTGGTGACACCATAAAGCTACAGACAACCTGAATGACCCTGGCAGAGAAACAGTTTATTACATCATGGTACACCAATCATGTGGAATACTAGATGGCTATTAAAAGGATGTGATCGCTGCCATTCTTGATGCTGAAGGATGGACGTCTTGTGAAAAAAGTCAAGTTGCAAAGTGTTTACTAACTAGTGTGTTTAATGTGGGTGAACATAACATGTAATCCGGGCACCTACATAAACGAACGTGGAGTAAGAAGTAGAAGGACACATATCAAACAACAGTGGTTACGGCAAAGCAACAGGATTCGAGAGGTAAGATGCTATGAAACTAAACTTGTTGAATTACTTGAATCCTACTCATCTTACAACTAAAGCTGAGACAGATAGCACCAGTGCTTCTTACGATGAATAAAAATCCATCAGTGATACGGTTTTTGTTGTAATTTAACATGGAATGATGGCTACAGGCCAATCACTAAATTCCCAATGTCAATAACAGTATCTTGCTATATGGGATAAAAATAAGAAATATGCATCATGGGGCGCCTGGCTGGCTCAGTCGGTTAAGCATCCGACTTCCGCCCGGTCATGATCTCACGGCTTGTGAGTTCGAGCCCCGCGTCGGGCTCTGTGCTGACAGCTCAGAGCCTGGAGCCCGCTTCGGATTCTGTGTCTCCCCTTCTCTCTGCCCCTCCTCTGCTCATGCTCTGTCTCTGTCTCAAAAATAAATTAAAAAAATTAAAAAACGTTAAAAAAAAAAAAAAAAAAGAAATATGCATCACACACAGTGCTGGATAGGAGATGACCAGAGATGATCCAAGAAAAAGCCTCTGGCCAAGCAGAGGCTAGTAACTGTCTTATCTTGGATACATCATTTTACTCTCAGGAGGCTCAGTCTCTTCACCTGAATTGTGCCAGATAATCTTTAAGATTAAGGGCTAAAACACGCTGCTTCAGTACCTTCCCTTGGCATTAAGCGAAGAGAAGAAAACAAACACAACAAAACAAAACACACAAACAGAAAAGTTATTTGATTTCATATAAAGTTCAATAGCAAGATATTGAGGTTTACCCGTTAAAAATTTGAATTCCAAGATTAAACATCCAATTCTGTGAGATTTATTAAATATATACCGATTCTCATGATCTTTATTTGTTTAAAAGAAAAAAAAACTTAACTGTTTGCATGAGGGGAAAAAATGGGAATGATCAGCATGGAAAATCGACATTTGGATCTTCTTAATAAAACTTCAGGTCAGACATAAATGAAGTTAAGCAAATATAAAATATCAAAATGATAAGTACTTCTGAATCTGAAATGGTGGTAATTATCTAATTATATGAATTAAAAGTTAAAACCATTTCAAAGGAATCTTTGATATTAGATGAAAAGAGTAGAGAGAAAATACTGTCCACTTGAATGAACGAGCAAGTGAGAAAGAACATCAGAACTTTGAGAACTAACTAAAGATTTAGCCAATGATGTGTCTCAATGATTACATACAAGCCTCAAAAACAAATGACTAACCTCAAAATCTGGTACTAATCATTAACAATAACAATTATATTATCATCTAAGTCAACCTCTATATTAAAAAGAATAACAGCCAAAATAATTGGTACGGGGTGATTTCAACAAGAAAATACTAAAAAGCATTTCTATTGACAAAGAATAAATTTCAGGTTTGCTTATTTCCAAATATTCTATTTTTCTGAGAATCATATTAGTTGAGCTTTAAAATGACTGAGTTATGGATGCTGAAAGGTAGTGACCATCCCTGTAGATTATAATCTTAGATCTAAAGGATCTAGAAGAATTCTTATTTACCCAGTGACATTAGTGCGGGTGGCTGTACAGCAAAGTGCTTTCTGTGCTTTGCCTACTTATTAGATGCATGACACTATGCAACTTAACTTCTCCAAACCTAAGTTTACTCATCAGTAAAATTGGGATAATAAAGCACGGAATTCTACGGGGTTTGAGGTTTAAACAAGAGAATATATGTGAGAACACGAAAACTTTTTTTTTTTTTTTAAATTATTACCTAAAGTACTCTAGAGATACAAATATTTTAAAAAACCAGGTTCCATCAGTATATTCTAAACCATGAACCCAAAAGAAAACATATTTACCTTAACCCCTATTTAAAAAATTTTTTTCAATGTTTATTATTATTTATTTAATTTTTGTGTTTGTTTATTTTTGAGAGAAAGAGAGGCAGAGCATTCGTGGGAGAGGGGCAGGGAGAGAAGGAGACCCAGAATCCGAAGCCGGCTCCAGGCTCTGAGCTGTCAGCACAGAGCCCAATGTGGGACTCGAACTCAAGAACCGTGAGATCATGACCTCAGCCGAAGTCGGACCCCTAACCGACTGAGCCACCCAGGCGCCCCCAATGTTTATTTTATTTTTGAGAGAAAGAGACAGAACATGAGCAGGGGAGGGGCAGAGAGAGAGAGAGGGAGACACAGAATTCGAAGCAGGCTCCACGCTCTGAGCTGTCAGCACAGAGCCCAATGTGGGACTCGAACTCAAGAACTGTGAGATCACGACCTAAGCCGAAGATGGACCGACCCTTAACGGGCTGAGCCACCCAAGCACCCCTACCTTAATCCCTATTATGAAGTTATAAATGTTATTCAGAAAAGGACTATTTAGAGGAAATCATTAAAAAAAAATAATACATAAAGGAATTCATTTTATCCTTTTATCTAATTAGCTAAGCACAAAGGTAACGCTGACACTCACATAATATGGGTTTCTATAGCAATAATATACTGGTATGGAGCAACCCATGACCCTTTGTTTGATTCTCCTTGACTTAAAGGCCACACGATTACAATGTGAGTAAAACAGGTTGGCACCCTGAGCCAAAGGACAGAGAAAAACTAACACACACTAAAGATTAAACACAGGTCCTATTGGCTTTAATTAACTGGATAGGATACTTTGCTAAAAATAGTACACATCTCTTTAATCTTGACATATATCTCTGAGAAGTTACTTAAACTCCAAAACTTCAAAAGTAGATTCAGTAAGGACTCCAAAGAAATTCACTTATCTTGGCAATCTTACTTGAAAGAATATTTGTTAAACGCAGTGGACTTTGATGGGTTTATTCAACTAATACATATACCCCTCCGCTACCATATTCCTTTAATAGGAACTAAACATACCTATCAGTATATTATATGCCTAGAAGTAGCAAACGAAATGCTTAGACTGAATCCTCATTATTCCATATAAACTTATGAGAAAGAAAGTGTATAGTCTAGAAAGCAGAATACTTACAGAGAGAGACAGGGACAACCCAACCTTCAAGTATTTCAAAGTATCATGTTGACAAATAATTAATCTTCCCTGCTTAAGTTACAAGGAGGCAGAATTTAATGCAATGTAAAATAGAATTCATTTATTCAGAACTGAATTTGGCTGATAACCTTTCTGGAGGACACTGTGCCACACTGGAAGGAGAAATCCCTCTATCTTCTGAGTCAGTAAACTTGAGAAATTTATTCCAAGGAAATGATTGCAAGAGATGTGCTGAAAGATACCCATAAAAGCCTAATGGAATTATTTATAACGGCAGGAAATATTGAAAGCAACCTAGATATTATTTAGCTATGAATAGTTTTCAGTTAATAAATTAGGATAATGAGAAAATGCTCCACGTAGAATACTAGTAAGAAAAAAAAGGTATACAAAAGGACATCACGAATGGTGCCAATTCTGTCCTCCTCCTAAGAAAATGTGTGTGTGTGTAAGTTTATATATATGTAAATTATTGGAAAGTAATTAGAAGAAAGTTCATCATAATATATCAATTGATTATCCTCACATATAGTGGTATTGTAGGTGGTTTTATTCCAAATTGTAATCAATGTGCATACATTATTTTAATCAGATGTTGAATAGTCACCTATCAGGAATACTGTGAAAGGGACTGCTACCCTTGAACACTAAACTGAACCATATGACCAATGTCCTCTCTAATGCAAAGGTTCTTAAACTCTTACGAAAACTTTCTATAACTAATCTAAAAATCAATAAGCCTCTGCCAAGAACAGAAAATCTAAAGTTAAATTTTCAAAGGACTGAGAGCCAAGAAGGGCATTAGTTTCGGAAGCAGTATCAGTATCTTCTGGCTAGTAGCTCTTTTCTTAGGTAGAGAAACAGGCAGTGAACCTAAATGAGCTGGGGCAAACAAAAGCAACAGACAAAAATTTGCAGGATGAATCTGCAATTGCCAAAAGGAGGAGGATGAGAAAGAGGACAAGGAGGGGAAGGAAGGAGGAATGAAGATCTCGTCCTCATTTTTATCAAAAGAGCCACTGCTTAGATGGATGATATAATCTGTATGAGTGATTAATGCCTATGATCACAAAAGCTATCTAGCATTTTCGTATCTGGTAGGACTACAAACCAGAGAAGGTGATGTGGCATAAAGGAAATCTGTTTCCTTAAAAAACAACAACAACAAGACACTCTGATCTTATCAGTTTAATTAACATCAAAATTAAGTAAGCTTTTGTAGGTAAACTACAATCTCAATTTTCCTCTAAGGAAAATAAAACATGAAAAGCAGAGTTAATCATAAACCAATGAATGGCTTAGATTCACAAAAATGTTAAATATTATCACCATGCATTTCACGTATTAATCCATTTTAAGTTAAATAAGACCTGAAATCACTATTGTATCATATATCAGAAATCTATAATTCAAAAATCAAGACAAAAAAAATCCCCTTTGCAAGTAATTCAAGGTAGCCATATGTTACAAAAGAAATCACAGAATTGTCGTATACTTTTTACCAGAGATAAGAATGCATAATAGACAATGTCATGTAATAGGATATGATAACTAACATTTGGATGATAATATATTCCTATAACAAAGAGAAAATAATTAAAACACTAAAGTGTAAATTACCCAAAATACCAAGAGAAATCATTAAGACATTTCTATTTCAAAATATTTACCTATTTATTTATATGCATAAGAGTATATGTAAAGAGGTTATATGTTTATATATAGATATATAAGTGTGTGTATATATCATCTTTCTTGCTAGTTATATGGCACACTAAAGACAGCTAAAATGAAATATTAATGGTATTTTTTCTGCATTGAGAATATCACATGACTTGAAATTAATGTTTAGTTGTATAGAAAGGTCAAGAGAACACAACTTACAGGACCTGGTCAAAATATACAGCTTATTTTTCCTTTCTCTATACTTTTAATAAAAAAGCTATAGGTAAAAAGGGGAAAAACAAAATTCTGAAGATCAGGATTTTCCTACCAGTTATCAAAAACAAGGCACAATCTGTTCTCTCAAATTATAACACACATACACACACACACACACACACACACACACACACGAAAGAAAAGGAGAAAGTAGCTAATGTCCTTTTAGCATTAAATATTTACTTATTCTAATAGGATTCATTCTACCAAAAAGACCTGGCAGAAAGTAGCACCTGAAAAGTACTCGTGGCTTTCTTATTAGAATATGAAAAAAATACCCATAAAAAAATTTAAAAGATAAACAGTATGACAGAAGCAGTTCTAATATGATCAAAGAATGTACTATGTGTTTGTAACTTCATAAAAGCTGTTTTTTCCTATTTATTATTATCAAATCCAGAAACCATTTTTGAGGCAATTTCACTTGACCACCACCCATTTCCTATTGTGACAAATGATTCAACATCCAGTATCTTCAACCATTTTTTCAACCCTGAAGTATTCAAGACTCACTACTAGATGAACGTATAGAAACGTTACATAAATCAGTATTTCTTTAACAACGATAGCACCTGAAAATTAAGAGCCAAAATCTGAAAAACCTGCTCTCTCCTTAAAAACAAAACCAAAAAACCCCAAATCGAAAGATTCCCTTAAATGTCTCCCTTGAAAAATGGCATCTGAAAAATGAATACACTCAAGATACACTAATTCACAGGAAACAGCAATAGATCCCATTTTAAAAACGTTTTGGAAAAGGCAGCACGTTCCTCTGTGTGTTGCAAGAGACGCCCCAGACCTGCAACCATGCTGCAGTCATGAATAAACATATTCCTCCCAAGTTCTAAGTATGTGTGTCCACATCAAGGGCGTGCGGCATGCACATCAGACTGGAAATGGATTTACATTACCTCCAACCTTAGGGCCACCTGCTGAAGCAGGCTTCCTCGCGCTGTTGACAGGATTTCCGGATGTTTTAGGTGCAGGAACCTTGAAGGCTGAGGCAGCTGCCGATGGCCTATTTCCATCCACCGATTCCTCATCATCAAAGCTTTTATCTGCACAAAGCATGAGAAAAATGTATTTTAAGAGAACTACGCCCTGCTCCATTTCCCACAAGACTCAAAAATCAAATAAAGCTGTAAATAAAATCATTACTTTGTAAGAGAGAATACAAAATAAAGCTCCTTTGAATAAGCATTTATATACTGGCCAACACTATCTGAAATAGCCCAGTATTATTTACAGCTCGACTGCAATATTGTCACATTTCCTACCTATACATGAAGGCAAATCATCAAACCAGATATATTAACCCTGATCGTGAAAAGCATTTTTCATTTTTCTGCTACTCATGTAAGCATTTTCTGCCAGCTCCTCCCATAGTATCTCTTCCAGCACACCCTGCCTTATTCCTTACACCCGGATTTTGCAACTTACAATCACAGATCCGTTTGCAAATCAGTCGCCTCATTCCTCTGAAAGCGCTGAATTTCCCTCACCCTAGGATGCTCCCAATGGTTCACATGGCCAAATACAGTAGATCTGGTACTAAGCAAAGATTCTATCAAAAATAGACAGAAACAACCACAGAACCACCACTGAGGTTTGTGCCGGCATTTTTCTTTCTCTTCCCTGCCCTAGGTGCTGTAACAGCCAATCAGCTACAAGGTGACATCATCTTATGGCAGCTACTGCCAGATGAAAGGTAAAAATTCTCCATATATTTAAAAAATTATCTATGCAGCTGTAATCCTCATTCTTTACCTAAATTTCAAAGGCTTTCAACACAAAGGTTTCTAAACCTAAATTTCTTTTCTCCTATTCAATTCATAAGAAAATTTATACAAATATAACATAAGGTTTTATGCAATATTCATTCTGCTGGGGTGCTTATTATTGCATCAGTAAAACATGGAATATCACAGTGCTCATTTCTGTGCATAATTAACTCTCTGATCTCACAATTTTGCTATTTATTTAGGCCACAGAAACCAAACTGAACAATCTGTTTTCATAAATGATTCTAAAATATTCTCCCCAAAGCTCCTTTTAGAATATTCATTAATGACCACAATAGTATCATCTCCTTGTATAATATGAACCGCGCCTCCCCCCACCCCCCTCCAAAATCACAAGCTGTATGCATTTTACTTGTCTGCGAAGACGGTCTTCTCTAGGACCCTGCACAAACCAACCACGACAAACAAGATGGGCGAGGCAGAACAGCAGATTTACCACAGGCTTCGGATCAATAATGTGTCAGAATCTTTTCCTTTCAACTTGTTCCCCTCACCTATGCAAATACCCAAATCAACTAGAATGAAATCATTACTACAGAGGGATACTTCAACTATTAAATATATTTTAAAGAAAATACACCAGACAAGTGGTAAGACTGTTGAATTTATCTGGAAAAAAGAAAATCAAATAGACAAACCAATATGAAGCCACATTTCATTCCATCAAGTTTTTTTTTTAATAGCATAATTTGTAAGAAAAAACTAAACTGAAAATACTATCTTCAAGTTAAAAGATAGATATATTTTTTTCTTTTTTAGCATAACACTATTAGAGAGCCAGTCTGGATAAGTTAAAACCTGTGCTCTATATTGACTGCTCTGTAAAAAACACTAATATGATCCTCAAAAAACTTTATTTTACCACCACCATGTAAAAGAAAACGTAGCCAAGAGAGACAGAGGAGACACACAGATGTATAGAAAGATAGGTACTAAGACACTGAGTAGCCAGAAGTTCCCATGGAAACAGTGTTCTGTTCCTACACACACAAGAATCGAAGAGAGTAAATGTCTCTTGCCACTTAAAAAAATTTTAACTCTTAATTTTCTCAAACTATTGGGAAATTAAATTTTAACTTAAAAAAAAATTTTTTTTAATGTCTTATTTATTCTTGAGAGAGAGAAAGAGAGACAGAGCATGAGCGAGGGAGGGGCAGAGAGAGAGAGAGGGACACAGAATCCGAAGCAGGTTCCAGGTTCTGAGCTGTCAGCACAGAGCCCAACGTGGGGCTCGAACTCACGAGCCATGAGATCATGACCTGAGCCGAAGTCAGACACTCAACCAACTGAGCCACCCAGGCGTCCCTAAATTTTAACTTTTTTTAATCAAAAATAAGGTAGACAAAAGTATATAAATTGTAAGTCTGCAGTTCGATGAATCTTCACAAAACAGACGTGCAGTGTAACCAGCCTCCAGACCAGGAGATCATTATCAGTATCCTTTACACACCCTCACTCACCTCCCCGAAGTCATGACCACCTACCAACGCTAGTCTTGACTCATAGCCACATTGTCAGCTCTACCCATTCTTGAGCCTTCTCTAAAAGGAATCATACGAGAAGCTAGCTTCTTTTCACTCAATATACTATTTGGGAGATTCATTTTCATTGCTTATAGTTTTCTAGGGTATAAACACACCACAATTTAGTAATATCCATTCTACTGCTGATGGACTTTTGAGTTGTTATCAGCTTGAGATGATTATGAAATAGCGCTCTTAAGAGGTAAGCAAATAAAGTTAAAGAGGCTTTGGGCTTTTAAGCATTGTTGTGGGAGCAGTATACACATTTATTTTTTACTGAATAAGTCAAAGATGCACATTATAACCTCTAGGACAGTGGTACAGACCGGCAGCTGAGCATCACCTGGCAATTTCTTAAAAATGCAAATTCTCTGGCCCCAACTGAAATCTAATGAATCAGAAACTCTGGAGATGGGGCCCTCCCAGTGACTATGATGCATGGTCAAGTTTAAGAACCAGGAGTTGGCAAACTTTTTCTATAAAGGGTTACATGGTAAATATTTTAGGCTTTGTAAGCCATACATGAATCTCTCTGTGCGGCTACACAATACTTACGCTATTGTGGTGCCAAAGCAGTGATACATGATATGTAAACACATAGGTGTGGCTGCGTTTCAGTAAAATTTTATGTACAACAGGAGGATGGCTGGATGTGGCCTGCAAGTGAATTTGCCGATCCCTGCTAGGGTAACCACTAGAATAAGAGTAAATGTATACATAGATAAACTAATACAAGAAAAATTCAAGAATCTAAATAATTGAAAAGAAGCAGGAAAGGAGATTAAAAGAAGATTAAAACAAGTGGATGAAATAGAAAAAAAAGATAAAGTGGCAAAAACGAAACCAAATATATCAGGAACTACCTTAAAAATAAATGAACAATACTGCACTTTTAAAAATAGGTTGCCTGTACAAGATATACTTTACAAAGCCACATAAAAGTTAAAGGTAAAATGACAGACTATGGCAAATACCAATCAACAGAAAGTTGATACAGCTACTCTAATTTCAAACAAGGCAGTTTGAAGAAGCATTACTAGAGGTAGAGACTTTTAGTAAGGATAAAGGGATCAATCCAAAAGGGAAAAAAAAAATCAGGACTCTAAATTTTTATGGACCCAGTAACATAGCTTCAAATACATAAAGCAAAAAAGGACGTATCTACAGAGGGGAATTTTTTTTTTTTTACCACTTCCAAAAATGTTATACCTTTTCTTGACTGTAAGCTAAAAGAATTCATGAAATGAATCCATCATCACAAGTCCCCAAAGTAAAAATGTCTTGTAATTTATATGGAAATTATAAATATTCTACGCTTAAAAATATCTTCTTGACTGTAAATATTCAGACCAAACCAGTTCTGGTTCTTCCTAGCACTTATCACCTCCAAAAACAATAGACGCTTTTAAGAGTGAACTAGAAGTTGGACTGGAAGTGGGCAGAAATGTCGTCCTGTTTATGCCATAACTCCATCACTCCTACTCCACACCTCTGCCCTTTCAGAGCTTATTCTCAACATAATGTCCTGAACTGAACAAAATCATACCACCTCACTGCTCGAAACCCTCTTGGGTCTCCATAAGAAGGTCTATCAGTACCAGTGCTCCAAAACCTGGGAGATCTTATTAGATACTACGTGCTTCTCTCCAATGTGATCCTACTCACTGCCCTCCAGCTTCTTCTCCAAACCAGCCCCACCGGTCTCCTTGCCAAGACTCATAGGAAGGCCTCTGCACTGGTTCCCTCCGCCTCGAACGCTCTTCCCTGCAGAGCCACCCTGTCTACTCACCTCCTTCAGGTCTTTATTCTTCTATCGCTTTCTCAATGAGCTCTTCTCGGATCCTAAAATTATAAACTTGCCAACATCCCGACACTACCAATCTATCCCTACCTTCCTATTTTCTCTCCTTAGCACTTACCATCTATATATTTTATTATCTGACTCCCCCACTGAAATGTGTTATTATTAGAATAAGAAGTTGTCCATTTTGTCCACTGCTATAACTCCAAATGTGGAACGATGCTTAGAATGACCCTTCTCATAGTAGGAAGACCTTCAGTCTCCAGGTTATTGAAACACAATCCCGAAGGCAAACAACTATAAACACTGAACAGATATTTGAGAAAAAAATCTTGTTAACAACTAAGTATCTGACAAAATCATAAGAAATAAAGGACAAAACCAGTACATATGAATTTCTATTTTGAAGCCTTGGGGGCAAAGGAAATAGAATTTGAAAATCCACATAAAAAAGATACAGACTCTAATAGGAGACTCTTCCCATCAAAAGCTGGTTTACCAAATGACTATACTCTCAAGGTTAAAGTGAATGGTAAGTAAGCCCTTATCTTCTTACAGTCTTTTATTCTGTTCCAATGACTCTCAAAGGAGAGCAATAGAGAAGCAAATCAAATGGAGTACTTCATTAAGGTGAATCGCTTAGACCGTCAAGACTCTCCAGCCCTCAAACTTAGTTGGCTCACATTGGGAGTGCTCCTACTCCCAAGCAACAGCCAAGGCAAATGCAAAATTTTCCTGGAATAAAGTCTCTGGCCTCGCATTATGTGCACAAATCATTTTCGAAAGGTCACTTGGCATGGCAGGAAACAAGACACCGTGAGCAAGAATAAGCAGAAATAGACAATAGGAACAGATCCACTAAAAATCCTAAAATTATCAAGCACAGACCATAAAATGCCTATACTTGAAAGCTTTATTAGAAAAGCTTGAAAATAATTTCAGGGATCTTTTAGGAAGTTCAAAAAGTGACAGATTTTTAAAAGCAACCAAACAGAACTTCTAGAAATAAAAATACAATAACTGAAATTTAAACTCAGTGGGCAGGCATGACAGATTAGACACAGCTCAACTGAACTAGAAGATAAATCAAAAAGAAAAAATCACCTGGGCTACATATAGTAGGTGCTTTGATATTTACTGAATAAATAAAAAAGGATCAACTACAGAAAGCATGATTACTTTGACACCTTTGCTCTCACTCCAAAAAGACATTGGTATAGTTTAGTGCCGAACATCATCAAGAGGAAGAATTTAAAAGTACTAGAAGATAAAAACTAATAAAGTAGCAGGTTGCAGTGGGTATGTGTAGGATTGAAATGGAAAATGAGAGAAAAAGAGTAGTGGTAAGAGTAGAAGAAAAAGATAGGGATAATAGATGGGGGAGGAAGAAGAGATGATAATAGAATGAAGAAGGGGAGGGAAGTGAGGAGGAGGAAGGGTGGGGGAGAGGACAGGTAGGCAGAAATAAAAAGCAGCCCAAGCAGAATAAGGCTCTACCTTTTGTTGCCTTCATCTAACACCAGGGTACTGTTCTCAGCAAGCACGGAGAGATTACAGGCCCACAATCCCTTAACTGCAATGCCTGAAAGCCAGGAAGTTCTAAAAGTCCAGCTTTAGCGTGTTGTTTTTTTTAATTCCAGTGTAGTTAACATACAGCGTTGTATCAGTTTCAGGAGTACAGCATCGTGATCCGACACTCCTATACATTACTCAGTGCTTACCGCTGTAAGTGTACTTTTAACACCCTGTACCTATTTCATCCTCCTCTTCCCCTCTGGTAACCGTCAGTTTGTTCTCCATACTTAAGAGTCTATTTCTCGGTCTGTCTCTGTTTTTTCTTTGTTCCTGTTTCTTAAATTCCTCACAGCACTGAAATCACATGGCATTGGTCTTTCTCTGACTCATGTCACTTAGCACTATACTCTCCAGATCCATCCATGCTGTTGCAAACGGCAAGAGTACATTCTTCCTTATGGCTGAGTAATACTCGTTATGTATGCGTGTTTATACACACACACACATACCCACATCTTCTTTATCCATTTATCTGTCATTGGACACTTGGCTGCTTCCATAATCTGGCTATTATAAATAACGCTGCTATAAACATAAGGGTGCGTGTATCTTTTTGAATTAGTGTTTTCATCTTCTTTGGGTAAATACCCAGTAGTGGAATTACTGGATCTATTTTTCATTTTTTCAAGAAACCAAAAATACTGTTTTCCACAGTGGCTGCACCAGCTTGCATTCCAATCAACAGTGCAAGATGGCTTCTTTTTCTCCACTTCCTTGCCAATACCTGTTGTTTCTTGTGTTTTTGATTTTAACCATTTTGACAGGTATGAGGAGATATTTCATTGTGGTTTTGATTTCCATTTTCCTGATGAGGAGGTTGAGCATCTGAGCATCTTTTCATGTATCTGTTGGCCATTTGGGTATTTTCTTTGGAGAAATGTCTGCTCACGTCTTCTGCCCATTTTTAATTAAATTATTTGTGTTTTTTTGGTGATGAGTTGTATTAGTTCTTTACATACTTCAGATACTAATCCTTTATCGGATATGTCTTTTGCAAATATATTCTCCCATTCTGTAGGTTGTCTTTTAGCTTTAGCGGTTTCCTTAGCTCTGCAGAAACCTCATTTTGGTGTAGTCCCAATAGTTTATTTTTGCTTTTGTTTTCCTTGCCTTAGGAAACATACTGAGAAAAAAGCTGCTATGGCCAATGTCAGAGAAATTACTGCCTGTGCTTTTCTAGGATTTTTATGGTTTCAGGTCTCACACTTAGGTCCTTATTCCATTTGAGTTTATTTTTGTGCATGGTATATGAAAGCGGTCCAGTTTCATTCTTTTGCATGTAGCTGTCTAGTTATCCCAACATCATTTGTTGAGGAGATGGTCTTTTTCCCACTGCATTTACTTGCCTCCTTCATCAAAAATTAACGGACTATATAATCATGGACTTCTGGTTTTGTTTTTTGTTTTTTTTTTCGAGAGAGAGACGGAGACTGAGACAGAGAGCACGAGCGCAGGGGAGGGGCAGATGGAGAGGGAAAGAATCTTAAGCATGTTCCATGCCCAGTGCAGAGCCCAATGCAGGGCTCAATTCTCATGACTGTGAGTGAGATCATGACCTGAGCCGAAATCAAGAGTCGGTGGGCTCTCCATTCTGTTCCACTCATTTACGTGTCTATTTCTGTACCAGTGCCACAGTTTATATCACTACAGCTTTGTAGTAGATCTTAAAATCTGAGACTGTGATACCTCAAGTTCTGGTCTTCTTTTCCAAGACTGCTTTAGCTATTAAGGGTTTTTTGTGGTTCCATACCAATTTTAGGATGGTTTGTTCACCTTCTGTGAAAAATGCAATTGGTATTTTGATAGGGATTGCATTAAATGTGTACATGGCTTTGGGTAGTGTACATGTTTTAGTATCTGTTCTTCCAATCCACGAGCATGGACTATCTTTCCATTTGTGCCGTCTTCACTTTCTTTCATCACTGTTCCATAGTTTTCGCCGTACAGGCCTTTTGTCTTAGTTTATTCCTAGATACTTTATTATTTTTGGTGCAACTGTAAATGGGATTGTTTTCTTAATTTCTTTTCTTGCTGCTTCATTTGTAATGTATGCAAATGCAACGGATTTCTGTACATTGATTTTGTATCCTGTGACCTTACTGAATTCACTTATCAGTTTTAGCAGTGTTATGGAGTCTTTCAGGTTTTCTCTATATAATATGATGTCATCTGCAAACAGTGAAAGTTGACTTTTTCCTTACCAGTCTGCATGCCTTTTACCTCTTTTTCTTGGACTGCCAGTACTATGTTGACTAAAAGTGGTGAGAGTGGACATCCTTGTCTTGTTCCAGAGTTTTGGGGGAAAGCTCTGTTTTTCACCACTGAATACGATGTTAGGGGTGAGTTTTTCGTATATGCCCTTTATTATATTGAGGTATGTTCCTTCTAAACCTGCTTTGTCGAGAGTTTTATGAGAAATGGATGTTGTACTTTGTCAAATGCTTTTTCTGTGCCTATTGAAAGGATCATATGGTTTTTGACCTCTTTCTTGTTGATGTGATGTACACATTGACTGATTTGTGAATACTGAACTACTCTTACATCCCAGGAATAAATCCCACTTGATCATGTGAATGATTTTTAATTTACTGCTGAATCCGATTTGCTAACATTTTGTTGAGGATTTTTGCATCTATGTTAATCAGAGATGTCGGCCTGTAGTTCTCTTTTTTTGTAGGTCCTTATCTGGGTTTTAGTATCAGGGTAATGCTGGCCTCTTAGAACAGATTTGGAAGCTTTCCTTCCTCTTCTATTTTTTTGGAATAGTTGGAGAAGAATAGGTTATTAACTCTTCTTTAAATTGTTTTTTCTTTTTAAATTCATTTGGTAGCAAAATCTAAGCTGATTTGAACTCAGTTTATGGCACAACATGTGAACTGACATGAAGCTGTTTTCTTGTCTTTATTTTACTCATTGTGAATTTGCATATACTTAACTGCAAAAACATTAACATGCTTGACTACGAGGTACAGCCCAGAACACAGCTGGAGTTTTTGTGTGATATAATGGTTTATGATCGTTGCTTTTCTAAAATCTGACATATGCAGAATTCCAAAACATAGCTGGTCCCCAACGTTTCAGATAAGAAATTGTAAACTTATATTACCATTATCAGATTCCTTCCTTTTTTTTCTTTTTCCCTTCTAAGGAAAGCCATGTATTCAAATGGCTATTCAAACTTTCCACTTCACTTTTATGGGTGCATGTATTCCAACACCTGAAATTTCTGCCTCTGAATTCATTTAAAGGATAAAAAACTGCTCCATCCTTACATGACAAACAGAAGATCAAGCCAAAATTGTATACCGTATATCCTTTAAAAAAATTCACTTTGTGTGGCTTTTCTTCAGTAAACCAACCAGTTCAGAAAAAACCCACAATGCCACCATTTTCATGCACAAATACAGTGTTTCATATTGGTTTCTTATACCAAAGTTCCTCTTTTCTCTTGAAGCTATATCCTTCCTTATTCTAATTAAAACAATGAGCAGGAAGACTCTGGATTCCTGAATAGTCTCACCCTCTTACCTGTCTAACAATGACCATGGTCATATCGAACAGCTAAATCAGTAACTGAGATTAGGAAACAATCATCACTAGAAGATGGTACTACAGGGTCCTCAAACTCAAACACGTGGGATCATTTGCATTCCCCGTTGTGCTTTTGTTAAATTTATTTTTTACATTTATTTATTTTTGAGAAACAGAGTGAGACAAAGCGTGAGCGGGGATGGGGCAGAGAGAGAGAAGGAGCCCAGAATCTGAAGCAGGCTCCAGGCTGAGGTGTCAGCACAGGGCCCAACGTGGGGCTCGAACCCACAAGCTGGGAGATCATGACCTGAGCCGCAGTCGGTCGCTCAACCGACCGAGCCACCCAGGTGCCCCCTCATTGTGCTTTTACAATAGAATACTTTCCTTGGCTTTCCTCTGACCTCACAGGTCCCGCTGGCTCAGTCTCTTCCTCCTTTATCCAATCACTAAATGTTGAGTATCTTCCTTCTCTCCAGATTACACACTTTCTAAATGTCCTTCATCCATTCTCAATAGTTTAAAACACCTTCCATATGATGACAACCCTGAGCTATTTGTCTCTAGCCTATACCGTCTCTGAATACCAGAGGTAGATATTCAGCTGCCCTACTAAACACCTCCCCCACGGATATCTCAAAGGCTTCTCTAACTTGACATATATACCTTAACACCAACACCATCTCCAAACCTGTTGTCCTGAAGTCTACTTCTATCCCAGTAAATGAAATCACCATCTACTTAGCTGCTCAAGCTCACAATATAGGAGCCCCATTCCGAGTTCTCTGCCTTCCTTTATCAACAGTTCTTGTACATAACTCCAAGTTATATCTCAAATTCACCTATTTCTCTTTATTTCTGCTGCCCCTCCTAATCTAAGACCAGACCAGTATCATCTCTGCCTATACTGCTGCAACAACTTCTTAACTGGTTTGCCTGATTCCATTCTTAATTTTCCAAACCCCAAAGTAAACAATGGGATCATCTAAAAATGTAATTGGGACCAGTGGCTGCTGAAACTGTTAAGTGAAAGGCTGGTGGGGAACTTTTTAAGAATGGATCAGGCTGATAACACCTAAACCCACTGTTGTATATTAATATCACACACACAAAAAGACAATCAGGCACTGGATAGCTTCTGACAAAATACACAATACCATCTATAAAAATATGTGTCCAGTGGCACCTGGGTGGCTCAGTCAGTTAAGCATCTGACTTCGGCCCAGGTTATGATCTCACCTGTGGTTCATGAGCTTGAGCCCTGCATTGGGTGAGCTCCAGCCCTGCATCAGGTAAGTCCAACCCAAATAGGGTGAACCATGCTCTCACGCTCGCTCACTCGCTCTCTCTCTCTCTCTCTCTCTCTCCCCCCCTCTTTCCCTCTCTGCCCTTCATGGGATTCTCTCTCTCTCTCTGCCACTCACTCGTGTCCCCGCCGCCCCCGAGATGTGTCAACCCCCCACAAAAAAACAAACAAAAAAATTAGACCTGATTCTGATCAAACCATTAGCAGAATTTTCAATTTTTAGGAAATAAAGGGGCCATAAAAACCTTAAAAAACCGTAACATAAAACCAACACGGCAATGTAATCGTCAAAATCTGGCAGATGGGAAAACTTTACCTGATAGATGTTTTCTTGTTCAACAAAAAAGTGGCAAGAGAAGAAAAAGTGAGACAACTGCTGTAGATGAACAGAGCCTTAAGTGATATATCAACCAATTACAATGGTGAACCTTGTTTGAATCCATATTCAAACTGTAAAAAGATATTTAGGAAGCAACTGAGTAAAGTCTGAACACTGAATATTTGACACTAAGGGTTAACTTTTTAGATGTGAAAACTGGTTGTCAATGAAATATTTCCTGGTAACAAACAAAACCTGTCTTTTCTTTTCTTTTTTTTTTTTTTAAATTTTTTTTTTTTCAACGTTTATTTATTTTTGTGACAGAGAGAGACAGAGCATGAATGGGGGAGGGGCAGAGAGAGAGGGAGACACAGAATCCGAAACAGGCTCCAGGCTCTGAGCCATCAGCCCAGAGCCTGACGCGGGGCTCGAACTCACGGACCGCGAGATCGTGACCTGGCTGAAGTCGGACGCCCAACCGACTGCGCCACCCAGGCGCCCCAAAACCTGTCTTTTCTAAAGTACTCTAATTGTCTTTTAAAAAGACACGTTACTGTGTGTGTGTGTGTGTGTGTGTGTGTGCGCGCGCACATGCGTGCGTGTCCACACACATACCCCAGGCCAGCATGAGAGGTAAGGCCAGGGGATGATAGGAGGGATACAGATGAATAAAGATTGGTTATGTATTGATAATTTCTTGAAGCAGGATAGTAGGCGGCAATGAAGGTTTGGCACAACGTTCTCTATTTTTAGGCATGTTTGAAATACTTCCTTAAAAGAACTATGGTAATTTGAATCACTTTGCTCTCTTGTTTAAAAGCCTGTGATGGAACCCTAATAAAATTATAAGCACCATCATAAGACCACAGAAAATGAGGCAGGGCAAAGTATGTGAAATCAGCACCCGAAAGAGAGCAACAAATTCTTATAAAATGAAAATTAAAAGATAGAAAGTTTTTGAAGAATAAAACCACAGTAAAGCTGCAACTCATAATTCTCAGAAGCAGACTGAGACAGCAATGAGAACTCATCTGACCCACCTTGTAGAATGACAGGAGTGACAATCTCTAAGTCAGCAAATACAGGAATGATTTGCAAGGAAGCACTGAAAATCTATGAAATGATTTCATCATTTAGCTCTTCCCACGCCCAACTCAGAAAGCTCAATATTTTATATATAAGTGTGCATGTTTATACACGCACGTGTGTGTGCCTATGTGCACATGTGCGCGTGTGCATGCACACACACACACACACACACACACACACACACACACCTGTAAAAATAGAACCACCAGAAAAGGGGAAAAGGTTTAGCCATATTAACTTTTATTTGTTAAAATTAAAATTTAATAGAAGGATTAGATGAGAAAGTCAAGGAGAACTCCTAGAATACAAAGTAAAAGAGAAAGCCATAAAACTTAATAGAGGAGACAAAATAAAGGACAGTGAATCAACACAGGAGGTTCAACATATATCTGATGGGTTAACAATTCCATAAGGAGAGACTAAAGCTAATGAAGGGGAGAAACTTACCAAAAGAAAATAATAGAAGATTTCTCATAGTTAAAGAAAATGACAAGTGTTCAGAAGTAAAAATAATCAAATAGTAAACATTTAAAATATACTCAATTTAAACGAAAACAGAAACTTTCAGTAAAATGACTAGAAATTAAAACTCCAAGTGCTTCAAAATAAAACAGCCAAATTTTAATATTCACATAATGATGCTATGTTTTCAGCAGCACAGTTCATTTTAAATTGTTAACAATTTTATTTATAAAAAATAAAGTCCATCTTATATAAAGTTGGAAAGAAACGAAATTTGATAAAGTCTCTTAGAATTTCTAGGTAGGCATTAACTCACTAGTTAAAAAGCCTACTTGAAGTCTTACACCCTTTTCTTTAAAGAAGCCCATAGAAACTTTAAGACCTTTGATAGTTCAATGAAGGGGCAAACACAATTTAAACCATCACTCGTTATTAATAAAATTGAAAACAACATATTTCATGATAATCATAATATCAAGTATACAATAAATGAGGCTCAAATTAAGGTTTATTTATACCCGTTATAAAAACCACGTTGGGTAAATTTCCATGGGCACTTCAGTTGGTCATATTAGCTGTCGAGAACATCAACTATACATTCTACATGCACAAAAAAAAAAAAAAAGATGTAAGCCTTTTCTTGAAGATTCGGGTTCATCAGCAACATCATGCTGGAGGATATGTTGCTACTGGGGCCCAAGCCCTTGCACCCAGACGGGTGAATGGAGTCTGTTTCAAGAAGGCTAAGATTTTCGATCTTCGTACCCAGTGCTACTGCCTATCTTGCCGAATGTCCAATCTTTCATCCCTTGTAACTTACTTCTTCTCCCTACTGACTCTTTGTTTTCCCCGTTATCACTGCTCCTAGAAAACAAGTGTGGCCCTTTTGCCAGTGAGTTAAAGGGTTGCTTTCTTTCAGTGATTTGTATTACCCAATTCTAGCACAGAATATTCAAAGGTACAGGAGAGGCCTGATCTATCCAGCACTGGTTCTTGCTATTGTTCCCTACCCACGAAATCAGTACTGATACGTCAGTTTGGAGTGGTCCAGAAGGCTTACCTCTAGTAAAGTCAAGGTTGTATCATTACTTGTATATGGTTTTTTAAAAGATTCATGTTTGGCAGAATAGACTGTGTTGAAATGTTGTTAAGTGTAGAAACAGTCCGTTTGCAACAAAACCTTATTTCTTTCCAGCCATTCTGCAGCATAACAACAAAAGGCCAAATTCCTCTCATGAGCTTTTGAGGCAGATTGCAGGGCCCAGTGCCACATAATAATCCTACAGGTTTTTAACTCTATGTGGTTTGACTGCCCGGAGTTACTTCACAATCATCTGACTACTTGGTTTTATATTCCTGGATTAGGATAAAGAAAACTAAACAGAAAGGCACGTAAGAGCCACCCTCAACAGCTCTTTGCTTGATAGCCATTATAGTATTTCGAAAATCTTAGTTTGCCTGTTAGTAAAACTGCCAATAAAATCTTTCATATGGCCTTGAAGTTAGGCTTATGTAACATATATTTAATAGACAACAGATTGATAACCAGAATATGGAAAGAACTATCAAAAACAACAAAGTAGAATAACCAAAAAGTTGGCGAAGGATGCCAGAATGCAATCCATAGAAGAGGAAATACAAATAACCAAACATCTTGATCAACCTTATTAGACAGCAGAGATGCTTTTAAAAGGATGAGATATTTTTCATCCATTTGATAGGCAAATTTTAAAAATAGTAACAATAGCGAGGGGCGCCTGGGTGGCTGATGGGCTAAGCGTCTGACTTCAGCTCAAGTCATGACCTCGCCGTTCGTGGGCTCAAGCCCCACATCGGGCTCTGTGCAGCCTGCTTCAGGTTCTGTGTCTCCCTCTCTTTCTGCCCCTCCCCCACTCATGCTCACTCGCTCTCTCAAAAATAAAATAAACATTAAAAAATTAAAAAAAAATAGTAACAGCAAGAACTGAAAAGAATGTAGGACAGCAAGCACTGATGGTGAGAATGTAAGTAGTAAAGCCTCTTTTGGAGGATATTATAGCTGTAACTAACACAATTTGAAATGAATACAAACCTAGGTCCAGAAATTCTGCTCTATAGTATTTTAAGAAACATATGTGTGTGTGTATGTATACATACATATGATTTATAGAAAGCTGCTTCAGAATCATTTAGAGAAATTATATATGATCAAACAACCTAAAGTTCTTTAAAAGAAAAAATGGTCAGGATTCATCCATACTACGCAATATCATGCAACAGTTCAAACAAACAAGACAGTTTACACGAGGACATTAAAAAGAACACAAAACCCTATGTCACACTGAGTAGACACCGCAAACGGCGAAAATCCTTTCAGAATAGTATCGTTTACGTGGACAGAGTCCAAACAAAACCATTCATTTTGCTTCTTAGTATGCAGGTGAGGCACAGTAAAAGGTATGCGAAGACAAACACCATACTAATGGTTCACCTCCTTCTACGCCTAGGCTTGAGGTGGTTCTGAGGGGAATCTGCCTTTATCTGTGTTGCCTGAATTTTGAAAAGAAGATATTGCCGTTACTTAAAATGAAGAATGAGAAACCCAGGTCAGGAAGAGCATAAACCATTTGCTATTCATGTTCACGTGGTACCCGTATGGTACAAGCACACTATATGTGAAAAAGACTAACATACAGAGGAGTAAACGCAGAACTGTTAAGAACTACAGATCCCTAGATAACCTGTTACATACTGTTTAGATTTCCCATTTTGATTTATGTTTTTAAGTTTATATTGAGAGAGAGAGAGAGAGAGAGAATGCAAGCGCACAAACACAAGCTGGAGAGGGGCAAAGAGAGAGGGAGAGAGGATCCCAAGCTATTAGTGCAGAGCCCAATGGGGGGGGTGGGGGGTGGACCCGCCTTGAACTCACGAACCGAACCGTGAGATCCTGACCCGAGCCGAAATTAAGGGTCAGACACTTAACTGACTGAGCCACCCACGTGCCCCTTTATTTTAATTTTTAAAATAAATTTAAAAACTTTTAAAGTAAACTCTACGCCCAATGTGGCACTCAAGATTCACGACACCAAGATCAAGACCCTGAGCAAGGCAGGCACCCCCCTAGACTTCCTATTTCCAAATAAAGGTGTATTACTATATTAATAAAATACAATAAAAGTATTTCCGTTTTGAAGACCAGAGGCGCAGGAAAGTTACCCTCCGAGCTTTATAAGAGGCTGTTACTTCGATTTTTAAAAATTCAGACTATTCCTAAATAGTCTGAATGTATTTATGTATTGCTTGAAAAAAGAAAAATTAAGTAAATAGCCAAGGAATCTATGTTTAAGAAAGAAAAAAAAAAAAGGAAATAAAATCTGAATATGGCCCAAATCAAATGCAACATTTAGAGTTGCCTGTAAATTAAGGTTTAAAATATAAATAAATATATAAACATGCAATGTCCTTAGTTATATGAGAAACTAATGTATCAATTTTGATGGATTTCGCCTTAAAACTTCACAGTTAAAATTATTTATTTCTACAAGGACATATAAACCAGTTACGTAAATTCTTGGCATAAACCATTGCAATATCAACACAAGATCTACTATTGTATTTCCATCAACATGTACATAGCGGTTCAAAAGACTGATGATGATGTACCTACATCATCATTTTGGTACGTTTGCATCCCATTTCTCATCGTGGGCTCGAGCCCCACATCGGGGCCCCAAGGGGACCAACTCCTGACAGTCTGAGTCATTATACTGTCATAAGGAAGCATAAAACTGTTAGAGTTAAAACTTCTGAATACAGACCAGTCTTCCTTAAGAACCCAGTGGAAAACATACACAATATTTTGGAGGAACTTCAAATTCCCCTTCATACACATCTCTGGTACGGATGAGACTATGAGGTATACCTCTAAGCATCTTAACAAAAGCTTTAATAATGGAAAAAACAAACAAACAGAAACACCGTCAAGTACGAAGTGTTGTGAAGGACAATACCAAACACAACTTGAGGTTCTAGATTCGGTTCTGGTTCGCTCTCCATCCCTAGATGTGGAACTTAACACGTCAGCAAGCCTCAGTTTCCCAATCTGTGAAATGGAAATACTAAGATACTCTGGACACCTCATTTGGCTCTGTACCTGAGGAGTTAATGTATACTAAGTATATATATCAAAGTGCTTTGGAACACTATAAAGCACTACAGAAATATTTTCAAAATTAATCTTACTATAATAAAACACTGGGAAAATCAATTTTTAATCAAATTATACCCTACACAGGACCTGTAAAAAACTAAGTATTTTCCAGAGAGCGATTTACTAGGGACACTGACAAATCACAAGCACGGTAATTAAAACAGTGTCTATGGCAAGCCATTTTGCTTCTTTAAATACTTTATCAGCACAGAATTCTCCTTGTCATCTCCAGCAGGAGAGAGGACGGGCTCGCTCACCAAAGCTCCCTGCCCAAACCTGTCATTCTTCAAAGGGCCGTGTTCTCTCTTCAAAGGTTTTGCATATGTTCCGTGTTCCTTCCGATATCCCTTCACATCCACCACCAGAGCCCGAGAGCTCGCTTGGGCTGCAAGGTAAATTGTCACATCTGCTAGATCCTGTCCGGACGTATCAAGTAGAAAGGAATGCTACACGCAAGTAAGCACACATGTGCACATATGCACACACGACTGCACACACACACACACACACGCAAGTGTCCTTCGTTCTTCGGGGGAGAAATGTATTTCTCACACAGCAAATGACCGTCACTTTCAAAGGAAGTGCAGAACGCAAGCGTAAGAGGAGAAGAGACCTTACTCACCATCTCCCATAGCCATTCGGAGGGTCCCGGGAGCCTTTTGGAACCAAGGGGTCGGACGGCACAGCAAACAAACGCAGCTCGGTGCCTGCGCCACTGGCTCGGCCTGCAGCCGCAGACACCCAGAGCGAGCACTGTGTGACCCAGGCCGAGCCGCAGCTCTGCACCGCGATCGCCAACAGCTGCTACTCCACTTCAAAATAAAAGTCTGGGGTCTTGCGGAAACCCTGGCCTCTTTGGTGGAACCCGGCGGAGCGGGATCAAGATTATCCCCTAACTGCACACATGCGGTTACCTACAGGTGACGATGCTTCTCCCTGTCCCGGCTGCCTGGAATTTAATGCAAGAACAGCTCTGGGAGCCAATAAACGCCATCCCGCTGGGGGACTTTTAATGCAATCATCAAAACACAAGGCATGTGTTCAGCAATCATTTTCTGCTTCTCTAAAGATATCCATGTAATCAGTAGCAATCACATGATCTGACGGATTAACTGATTTGTGCCTTTTAAAAAGGTCTTCATCCTTTTGTCGTTACCTTTTAATGTTTACAACAGACACTGCTGCAAGTGCACAAACAGGAATAGCCCAGTTTCCATGATTAACTGCTCTCATTATGCGGGAAGCATTTCTGGCTGCCGTAAACAAATCACGTCAAAGGCAGCCCATCAAAGGCCGCTCTGTGTGCGGACAGCAGAGCCCCACGGAACAAAGCTTGCTTCTGGTGGAGCCAGAACCTAGCCAGTGCGCAGCTGCGGGACTCGGAGCGCCCTCCATCCAAGCTGCACAACCATCAGCACATTGTCAAGCTCCGGGAAGGCCCCGGGGCTCGTGGTCACAAACAGACACATTTTAAAATCAATCTAAGAAAAGGGCTTCTTTGCTTTTCACTAAAGGCTCTGTTACAAACCCAGAAAAAACCAGACTTCAAAGTTACCCTATTGCCAAGTATCAAGGTAATTCCAAAGCCGGATTTCTATGCTTTGTTTTACTGCCAGCCTCCTAGAGCAATTCTTTTCCTAGCAACTGTTTCAAATAGAGAAGCTGGGAAATATTTTACAGTGATTTCACCCCAAGACTTCATTAGGTCCTGCACACATGAGACAGATCAGAATTATGCACAGTTCTTTCACAGTGAAGGAGAAACAGACTTGCAGTCACAGCCACCAACACTGTTGGTGTTTACATCTCAGCGTAGGAGACAGTCTAGAAAGCTCCATGACAACAACAGGCCCAGCCATAATCACAGGGAGCCTGCAACCCTCACCCTTTTCCTTCCTCCAGGGCTGGTGTTGCCTCCTTCCAGCCTTGATCTGATTAATGGTAAACTCAGTTTCCTTATAACAGCAGAGGGAATTCCACTGTACTCAGGGATTCTGCCTAACTTACTTTGTAACATGAGAATTAAAGTCAGACTTGAAGAACCCTCCAGACAAAAAAAATGTGCATTTCTGGCCTTCCTAAACTAAATGATATGCTCAAATCTCTGATGACATAATTTTACTTTGTGATTTGAGTGTGCTGAACTAATTCTCTTGAAAACCAAGTCAAAGAATTCAACCAAAACTGAAATCAAGAGTACAGAGGGGCGCTTGGGTGGCTCAGTCAGTGTCCAACCTCAGCTCAGGTCATGATCTCCCAGTTTGTGAGTTAGAGCCCCCCGTCAGGCTCTCTGCTGTGAGCACAGAGCCTGCTTCAGATCCTCTGTCCCTCACCTGCTCTCTCTGTCTCTCTCAAAAATTAACATAAAAGAAAAAGAGTACAGATACGGCAATTCTGAAAGAAACCAGAGACAAAAGCATGAAATGTAAAACTGTACACCGAGACATGCATAAGGGAGAAGAGGCAGACTAAGGAGAAAAAATGAACAAGACTATTTCTTCAAACAGTAAATAAATGCAAGGTAGGGTTAGATCATTTCACTCCCGACTCCCCACGTCTCTCTCCAGCCGAAAATGCTTCCTCCTCCCAGGGGTCTATCAAAACCCCTCCGAAGCTTACAACAAGGCCCTCGTGTCATGTTTCCTGCTTATTTTTCCAGCTACAGCTGATACATGGTCTTCCTTCCACTTACCCCTAGCTAGCATCACTGGGCTCCAGCCAGCCCTAAAAGTCCTTTTCTACCTCTGGGCCTTTACGGTCACATTTTCTCTACCCAAAGCACGTTTCCTACCATTTATCCCATGACTAGCTCATTCTCATTTATCAGGTCATAATTCAAATATGTCAACTCTCAGAGAGGCTTGCCCCACTAATTATGTCTAAAGGGGCATCACTGAGTCACTCACCATGTCTATACCCTATTTACTTCACTTAATGACAGTTCAGATGGCAACTTTCAGCTATAATGACTCTTAAAACATTATACCACCTTTATAACAAATCCTCCGGGTTTTATTGTTTTTATTTTTGTCTGTGTTTACTAAAAGGAATTTTTCATCCCCACACATTCTAAATCAAAAAAAGAAGTGTGAGGTTTCATTATTATCATTTTAGGCAAAGTCACACTAAAAAATTTTATCTACTGTAATAGTTTCTAGACTATCATATGGAACAACTCTGAACTGAATGTCATGTTTGGGTGAACTCACAACAATTTGCTTTGCATATATATGTCCATCAAGTATCTTCAATGGCTTTTCAGTCTGTTATGTGCAGGAACTATCTGCACAAGTTTTGTGTTGAGCCTTTACTCTGCCCTAAAATGCTTTCCTGTTCTATAATTTTAACGTTTTAGGCTGGGTGCACAATTACAATAAGCCAATAAGGGCTGAAAATTTTGTAGGGAAAAATCGTGCAAAAATTAAAAAAAAAAAAAACAAAAAAAACTATTACTTTGGGTACAAAAGTTTTGCCCTCAAATTGTTACTTACAAAAATTTGTTTTCAGTGTTCAGTTGATATATTTCTCTACCTATAAAAATTATTCAAAAATTACTCACGGAGTGCATGGGTGGCTCAGCTGGTTGAGCATCTGACTCTTGATTTCAACTCAGGTCATGATCTCATGTTTCATGAGTTTGAGCCCCGTGTCAGGCTCTGCACTATGTCAGCGTAGAGCCCACCTGGGATTCTCTCTCCCTCTCCCTCTGCCTCTACTCCACATTCTCTCTCTCTCTCAAAAATAAATAAACTTAAAAAAAAATTACTCATTATCCTAGGTTGGGATTACATAAACCATAATGTTAGTGGAAATAATTTCTTCAATTAGTGGTTTTCACTTAGCGGCAAGGATTTTAGGAATAATTTAATTTCATTAAACAAAGGGTAGTTGTATTTCTCCCATTACCAACTGTAATCACTGTGGATATTCATTCATTCACTTGTTTATAATCTAGCTCCCTTGCTAGAGTGTAGGCTCCCTGAGGCAGAAACTTTGTCTTCTTCACTGCTGTGATGATACCTAATTTATATTTTAAGATTATTCTCATTTCTGGGTAGAAAATAGATTCTAAAGTGCAAACATGGACCAGGTTTCTATTGCAGTCATCCAGGTAAAAGCTGAAGACTGACAGTGGGGTTTTAGCAGTGGAGACAGGAAAAAAAATGAACACATTTTGGATGTATTAAGATTTTAAAGGTAGACAGACGGGCGGTCAATTCAGGTTTCTGGCCTGAGCTGATGGTGGCAGCACTGACTGAAATGGGTAAACGGGGAACCACGGATTTGAGGGGAAGGAAAAGACAACGGGCTTCCCACTTTCGGAGATCCCTATTAGGCACCCCAATGGGAATGTCATCGAGGCCACAGACTACCCAAACTAGAGCATTAGACAGACGAACGAGGGCCACAGAACCACACATTTAGTTAGGTGTCAACAGCGAATAGTTATCATTTCAGCCCAAAGGCTTTAATTACATTACTGAGAGAGAATACAGACAAGGTAGAAGAGAGACCTGGGCCCTGGGACTTGGCAACATGACCTGGGACTTGGCTTCCCTCTTCTAATCTCTTCCCTTATTAACAAATCCATGAAAGTGTTTTTCAATGACAGCATTACACTGTCTTCAAACCCATCCTGACCTATTTCTACATCCTACTGTATATACATACATAAATCAAACTTTAATGTTCACATTTGACCACACTTGAAATATTCACATGATAATCTCCAAGACAAATAAATGCCAGATCCTGACCCCAAACCTCCTGTTTATGGAGAGATAAACAAGAGAAAAAGAAATGGGAGCTGACAGAATAGAGAATACAAAATCAATTTCGAAGGTAACAGAAATAACCTCACAAAACACAAGAGATCACACTTTTGAAATAAGCCGTATTCATATAATAAATATCTTAAATTTATAATACGCAAGATACTTTTTTCTTAGAGTTGTAACTACAGAGTCTGGAATACGCAGGTGAGGATGCACTAGAAATCGTATGAAAACACAGCCATCCCAATCCAAGGAATTTTAACAACCATCCATCTTCCTGCTGTTTCTGGTTTCTACAGAAATAGAGGTAACTGCTAGAAAAAGAAGGATAAGGTACTTAAAACACCTTCTATTCAGGGAAGAGTGAGAAACAGCTGGCAGTCAGGACTGGTAGCGCTGAAGTCAATTTATGCTTCTGGAACTAAGTTTAGATTAGGGTAGACAATCTTTTTAGCACTAAACTCTCACTCCATCTGCCTTCCTGCAACACAAGGCTTAGTCTTGGTTTCATCCAGAGAAAAGGAACTATATTATATTAGCAACTAGTTTTCCCATTATTTGACTATATAACAACTCACACACCCAATATTTCCCCCAACATCACTTACATTACTAAAGCTAACCACGTTCTCTTTTATAGGAACCTACTTTCCTAGGTGGAAAAACCACCAATAACTATCTTTGGAAGTAGAAGATATTCTTCACATATGTGGCTAATTATTATTTAAAACCTAAAGTCTAAGTAAATGCCGCCCAATAAAAGCAAACACAATCTCACAACCTTACAAAGAGAAGAGCAACCACAAAATGGAGTAAGTGCCCGATATTAACCTGAAACCTCTTTGAATTCCAACGCGGTCTCATTCTACTTGAGAAGCCAAAGACGATCATGCTGGTGCGGTTCCTACATCTATGTCTCTTCACCAGTATCAAGTCTACAGGTAGGTGTGACAGAACCCATCAACCCCACAACTTCTACTAACAACTAAGTAAAACAACTACTCTGAGAATAAAAAACACTGTATTCATGAAACACAGAAGGCAAGAGGGTCAACGTTTCTTCAACTCAGAAGATACAAAAACTCAGGCAAAACAACAGTATCATTTTACCCCTTTGACCCATAATTAAATTTTCAGTTACTCCAAAAGAGTCAGGAGGACAGCGAATGGTCAGCAGTATGGAAAGACTTTGTTATTATCTCCTAACTAAGCTTCGGGCCACAAAATCATATCTGCTGAATCAGTGATAAAACAGTTGACCTGAAAACACGTTTCAGTCTCTAAAACTTGGCTAAATAATCTTAAAAATGTTTGAGAACTGGGATAACTTAATTATTCTTACCTTTGCAGACACTCAAAATCATACCGCCTGAATTTTGCACTTCATCAAATTTGGCAAAAATCATCTCTAATCTGGGAATAAAGAACACATTTTGTTTACTTACAGTTTAAACAGAATTTCCTTCACTATCTCCCTGAGAGAAATAAGGTCAGGGATTCAGTTAGTTCTACACGACTCTGTCTAACAATGATCTCACTCACTGAGAGAAAACACAAAGCCCGTCCCTCATGAGTAGAGAAGGAACCTAACACAGGCACATCTCCACGCACACAGCTTCGCGTTTCCTCATAAAATTATTTTTCCAAACCCATTAGAAATCTTTTAGTTACAACCTCATAATAAATCCACTCAGTCACCAACACATCTTTAAAAAGTACATACTCTTAAACACTGAGAACAAACTGAGGGTTGATGGGGGCTGGGGGAGAGGGGAAAGCGGGTGATGGGCATTGAGGAGGGCACCTGTTGGAATCAACACTGGGTGTTGTATGGAAACCAATTTGACAATAAATTATACTTAATATAAAAAGAAAAAGAAACAAAGTACATACGATCATGCAAAGGAAACTTAAGGCAAACATAAAAGCAATGATATAAAATGTCAGAAACTACAGTGATGCAGGTACGGCTGATAATTTGACATTTTCTCTATTAACCTGTTTTCATTCAACACCAATTCCATCAGTGTTTCTGATTTTATATTCAGAATTACTTTCTATACTTCCATCTCCCCCCCCCTTTTTTTTTAAGCTAAAATGTATTTATTACAACAGCAATGTACATTCATTATAAAAGAAAGCTAGGAAATGTAATTAGGAACAAAGGAAAAAACCCAAAACACAATCCCACCATCCACGTTTTTAAACCATATGCTTTCTGATGGTTTGTATTTATATATAATTTTTCTTCAGATCCAAAGGCAATCATGTTGACAGCACTATTTTTTAGTTCACTTTGCCTTTACTTTCCACTATATCATGTTATGGTTTATTCTTAAAGTTATGACTTAGAGATTTGGGGAAGGAAGAGGGCCGTTGTCATGGTTTTTTTTTTACTTGCCAGATGTTGTTCTCTGACTCACCTTTGTTTTTGTCAGTGTCATTTCTACAACCTTAGTTAAGCGTTGGTCCACATTCTGTCATTTACTTGTAAATTGAGGATATGTTTGGTCTTAAAAATACATGTTTTTTTAGCTGAAAACCTTCTAGGAACTCTTCATAATGAGATTTCTAAACTTTAACCTCACTTCCTACCCCCATTAAATTCAACAAATAAAAATATCCACACATCTGGGGTGCCAGGGTGGCTCTGTGGGTTAAGCCTCTGACTTTGGCTCAGGTCATGATCTCACAGTTCGGGAGTTCGAGCCCCACATCAGGCTCTCTGCAGTCAGCACAGAGCCTGCTTTGGTTCCTCTGTCCTCCTCTCTCTGCCCTTCCCGTGCACACATGCACTCTCTCTCAAAAAATAAACACACATTAAAAATTCACACATCTAGAAGGACTTCAGTTTAAAGACACAGGTTGCTCATTTACAGCAGACAGCAGACAGGCTGCCCAGAGAAAAGAGGTGGGCAAGACGAAATGCGGGAAGAAACCCTGGAACCGGAAGGTGGGACCTCGGAATGAAGACCAGACAGACAGGAACAGAAAGGAGAGGATCCAGGAGAGCTCTTTGGGGAAAAAGGCAGAACAAAGATGTTAAGAAGTATGAAATTAACATACAGCTAGAGTAGCAAAGTGGGAGTAAGAAACTGACGATAGAAAGCTGAGAAGAGAATTGGTAAGGAATTAAGGTGGGCAGACAAAACATACAGCAAGAAATGTCTACAGGCAGCTTTAATTTAAAAAAGGAGGGGGGGGAATAAGCTGAAATTCTAGGGAAATATAATGGTAATAGGGAAGGAGGGAGGGAGGTTTAGTTAAGGTGGAAGATATCACCCAAAGGTCTTTGAAATTGGGTTCGGTTACGAGAGATGCACACTGAGCTTATCTCACACCCTTTATCCTGCTGCCAACCCTCACTTAGCTTCCTATAACTATCCTTCTTTCTCTTCTCCGTTTTTTTTTTTTTTTTTTTTTTTTAGTTTTTATTTATTCATGTAAGTAATCTCTATACCCGACATGGGGCTCAAACCCACCACCCCAATATCAAGAAGTCACATGCTCTTCTGACTGAGCCAGCCAGGCACCCCCAGTCCCCCTTTCCTTCTAATGCTTCTCACTTGACCAACTTCCACGTGAAACACTGACATTTGCTTAGTATTCACTGAAAGGATTTTAGTTCCCTGTTTAAAATTTTATAAGAAGTTCACACCTTCCTATCTTTATTTTTTTTTACTATTTTAATTTTATTTGAAAGAGTGAGAGAGATCCTGCATGTGCATGAGTGGGGTAGGAGGGGGAGGGGCAGAGGGGGAGGGGAAGAGGGGGAGAGACAGAGAGAGAGAGAGAGAGAGAGAGAGAGAGAGAATGAATGAATATGAATGAATATCTTATGCAGGCTCCACGCTCAGCCTCAGGACCCCGACACGGGGCTCAATCCCACAACCCTGAGATCGTGACCTGAGCCAAAATCAAGAGTCAGACGCTCAACCAACTAAGCCACCCAGGCACCCCACACCTTATGATCTTTAAAAGAAAAAACTAAACATACTATAATTTTCTTTCTATGTGGCCCTCGCCAGATTGCCCTCATCCCTGATCATTAAGTCTCAAATAATACAAAGCTCCATATAACTATTTAGCTTATTCATAGTGGAAGATCACTGCACATATAATCTGATGGCAAAGGAATAAGGGCAGAAAGAAGAGACGAGGATCTTTTAAATAATTCAGGAAGAAAAAAAATTATAAAATTCAGTGGAAAGAAAGTACAAAGAAGCCGGATTGTCCAAAAGGCCAGTGAGGTTCTAGGAAGGTTCTGACTCAGGAGAAAGACAGAGACCAACCAGTAAAGCTTCAGTATAGAACTGGAAAAGCAACCCTAACCAAAGTCCACATTTAAGTTTAGAGTCAAAACAACAAATTTCACTGTAGTTTTGATCTGTATTTCTCAAGATGGCTAATGGTGCTGAACATCTTTATTATGGGTTTATTGGCCATTTGTATTTCTTCTATTCAAATCCTTTGCCTGTTTTAAAAATTGGTTATCTGTCCTTTCACTGTTGAATTGTAGAAGTTTTTTATAGATTATTTATATACTCAGGACATAAGTCTTTTATGAGATGTATGATTTGTAAATATTTTCCCCATTATGTGGGTTTTCTTCAGATTTCTTGATGGTATCCCCTGAAGCCCAAGTGTTGGGGTGTATTTTGATGAAGTACAATATACCTATTTATTTAGAGAGAGTGATCATGAGTGGGGGAGAAGCAGAGAGAAAGAGACAAGCTCAAGCAGGTTCTGCGCTGTCGGCACACAGCCTGACACGGGGCTCGATCTCAAAAACTGTGAGATCATGACCTGAACTGAAATCAAGAGTCAGATGCTTAACCGACTGAGCCACTCGGGCACCCCAATATATCTATTTTTAATTTGGCTGCTTATGCTTAGGCTTATGCGTATGTAAGAAACCAATGCCTAGCATTTTCTAAGTTTTATCGTTTTAGCTCTTACATTTAGTTTTATGATCCATGTAGACTTAATTTGGGGGTTTGGTGTCAAAAAGCCCAACTTTTTTCTATTGCCCATGGAAATTCGGTTTTTACAGCATCATTTGTAGAAAAGACTATTCTTTTCCCATTGAGTGGTGTCAGTACTTTTGACAAAAATCAACGGGCCATAAATGTAAGGGTTTATTTCTAGACTCTTACACTGATCACATGCCTAGTGTTAATGCCACTACCACACCACCAGGCCTTATCTTTTGAAAAATAGCTGACAAAGGAAGAAAAAATTTTAATTATTATTTTAAAACTATTTGATTCAATGGCTTTATAAATTCTACTTACGTTTAGCTATTTTAATAAAGAAGAAGGTCTTGACATAAATAAGGGTGGGCAAAACCAGAAATTTACCCTAAAGAGTTGTATCCAACAGGAAATTTGGAAATCACAAAGAGAGCAGCATTTGAGAAACAGAAATATCCTTTCTGAAAATTAAACTTTTATGACCACTATATGATTAAAAAATACAATTCTCAAAGAAATTTAATATTCGATATAAAGTTAACTTTTGAGAATAAATGCTAGTGGAAAGAGGGCAACAGTGGAACATTATTTGAAGAAAGAAGTAAACCAAACAGTCATTCATTATTTTACCTTATGAAAGTTTTAGATTCTTTGATATACATGGGTCCAGTATTTTGAAGATTCAAAATAGTGCCTACAAAATAGTGAGGTCATCATATGCTAAAAGGATAGAAGACACTCTGTGCATGCTTGAAGCAAAGCTCATCACACCTTATACCTACACAGAGTCCTTCCCACTCCGTACTACCCGGCAGAGAAGCACCATGGAGAAGAACAACACGAGCACAGCACTGAGGAAAGAACTGTGGACCGGAAGTCAGAAAGCCTCAGCTTCTCACCAACTACCTGTCTCTGCTCTGGTCTCAGACTCCTGAGCTGTCGAGTGACTAGCCCGCTTAGAGGTTGGAGAAACAAGAAGAATGGACGAGGTTAGTAAGTCATTGGCTTATTTCAGTAAGAACATTAGCATAAGCTATCCAGGTATGATAAAACCCTTAAAGTTGATTCTGATGGGGGGAGAAAAAGCACATAAGGAGTTTCCCCTAACAACTGAAGTTACTTATAAAACATAACTTGGGAAGAAAGGAATATTACACACTAATCTTACTTGGAGCATAAATGCAAAAATCCTAAGCACATATATGGACACTTAATTTATGAACACAAGGAACACTGAAGAAAGACATTTTCAATAAGTGGTCTGGGTCAAGTGGACACCCACATGGAAAAAAAAATGTATCTGCACCCCTATCTCACACCATTTTCAAGGAAAATACCACATGGCCTATACATCTAAATGTGAATGAAACTTGAAGACAATTACCCAGAGCATGTCTTTAAGACACTAGGGTAAGTAAATATTTCTTAAACCAGGCACAAAAATGTCTAATTGTAAAGGAAATGACTGAAAACTGCATGAAAATTAAAACTCACGTATGTGAAAAGACATCGCCAAGAAAGTAAAAAGGCAAGTCATAAGGTGGGAGAGGATATCTGAAGCATATACATAGCTGACAATGGGCCTGTATCTAGAACATATTTTTTAAAAGTTCTAATAATCAATTTTTTTAAATGACAGACCACCAAATTTTTTAAAAACAGGCAAAGACCTGAAAAGACACTTTAAAAGAACATATCCAAATGACTGATAAATGCATTAAACAGTGATCTTCTTTATTAGTAATCAGAAAAATGCAGATAATAACACATTCACCAGAAATCTAAAGTTAGTAAAAATAAGACTAATAATTTAGGCAAGTAACAGTGAAAATATAGACTAATAGGAAGTTGCAAACAGTGCCAGTAAGAATATAAATGGGTACAACCACTCTGGACAAGTGTTTGTCAATATCAGTTACAGGTGAACATACCCTATGGCCCAAAAATTTCACTCTCAGACATATTCTAAGAGAATGAATACATACGCACACCAAAAGACATGTACAAGAATGTTTTTAATAGCATTATCCAAAAAAGCTACAAGCTGAAAACAACCCACAAGCCCATCATTAGTATGGATTCACAGTATAATCTATTCGTAAAATGGAAAACTATATGGCAATGAAAATAAACCAACTGTAGCCAGATCCAACAACCCAAATGAATTAAAAAAAAAAAATTAACTGAGAGAAGGCAGACACAAAAGAACACATACTTTATGATTCCATTTATATAAAATTCAAAAACAGGCAAAATGAAACTATAGTGATAAAAAGCGGGATCATGGTTACTTTTGGGAAGGACAGAAAAGGCAAGAATTAAAAAGGATTTGGGGAGGCTTCTGGATGATTATAATGTTCTACTTTGCCACCTGTGTGGTAGATACATGGGTATATTCACTTTGTGATAATTTACACAGCTGCATACTATGATGCCATACTTGAATAAAATTGTAAAATTATTTAATAAAAAGTAATTTCAATATACATTTTTAATTTTTTTAATGTTTTATTTTTGAAAGAGAGCGAGCGAGCAAGGGGCAGAGAGAGAGAGGGAGACACAGAATCTGAAGCACGCTCCAGGCTCTGAGCTGTCAGCACAGAGCCCGACATGGGGCTTAAACCCAAGAACCTTGAGATCAGGACTTGAGCTAAAGTCAGGCACTTAACCGACTGAGCCACCTAGGCGTCCCTAAATTTTAAAATATATATAACGTAACATATATACATACATATATGCACATACTCATACACGTAAATATATTACATTAACATCAATTCTCTCATTCACATAAAATAACGTACTTTACTCAAATGAAATTGTTAGCTTTGTAAGTAGAAAACGAAGAAGCACTCAAAATAATGCATATTCCATGTGCAATCTTGTTACCAAAAAATAATCGGTACTGGGAAAAAACTACATGGTAAGAGACACAGCCAGATAGGAAGAGAGTTACGACAACAGAACAGACCACCACCTCTTAAGTGGTCTGGCTTTTCCTGACACCACCCTACACCACCAAAAATCTATCAAGCCTCCAGATCCAACCAGCAAGTTACAGGGGGGTGAGGACAGAAGAATATCTTAAACCACAACCACAGGAAAGGAACTAGCAATATTCAGAATACGGGAAACTTTACAGGATAAACTGCCTGGCTTATTGAACAAATAAACACAAGGGGAAAAAAGTGTTGGAGGTACATAAAGATTTGGAAAGACTTGTAAGAACATACCAGCTAATTGCGGGACTTCATTTGGGTATTGATACAAACAAAACCAGACACATACTTATGATGTTTAAAAGCAACTGGAAATTGGGGTGCCTGGGTGGCTCAGTCGGTTGACTGTTCGACTTCAGCTCAGGTCACGATCTCACAGTTCGTGGGTTTGAGCCCCGCGTCGGGCTCTGGGCTGACAGCTCAGAGCCTGGAGCCTGCTTCGGATTCTGTGTCTCCCTCTCTCTCTGCCCCTCTCCCACTCATGCTCTGTCTCTCTCTGCCCCTCGAAAATAAAGAAACGTAATAAAAAAAAATTTTTAAAGCAATTGGAAATTTGTTTTTTGGGTTCTTTGAAACAACTGGAAATGTGAATGCTGACTGGATATTTGACTTATAGAATTATTTGCAAAATATTTTTAACTTGTGATGACAGTATTATGGTCGTGACTGGAAAGAAACCTCTTTTTCAATTTCTGAATAATTACAGATGAAACATCATAACTTGGGCTATGCTTCAAAAGAATACAGGACAAGAGTAAGTAGGTAAGAGTAGAACATATGAAACTGGCCATGAGTTGTTAATTGTTGAAGCTGTGTAATGGGTACATGAAGGTTCATTATACTACTGCCTACTTTAGCGTATGTTTGAAATTTTCCATAATAAAAAGTTAAAAAAGACAACAGAAAAACCTTTCAAGCCTCCCTTAAAATGGGGACTAAAATTTGATAACAAAAACATTTAATTGGAATAATATCTTTTTTTTAAACCTATTTTTTTAAGTTTACTTATTTATTTTGAGAGAAAGAAAAAGGGAGAGAGGGAATCCCAAGCCGGTTCTACACTGTCAGTGCAGAGCCTCATGTGGGGCTTGAACTCACAGAACCATGAGATCATGACCTGAGCTGAAACCAAGAGCTGGATGCTTAACCAACTGAGCCACCCAGTTAGCCCTTAAGTTTATTTCTGCAGGGGGAGAGAAAGCACAAGCAGGAGAAGGGCAGAGAGAGAGAGATAGAGGGAGACACAAAACCCGAAGCAGGCCCCAGGTTCTGAGCTGTCAGCGCATAGCTGGACGACATGGGGCTTGAACTCACTAACTGTGAGATCACGACCTGAGCTGAAGTCGGATCCTTAACCAACTTAGTCGCCCAGGGACCCCTGAAATAAGATCTTTAATAAAAATAGAAACTCTGAGAATTACTAAAGAAAAAAAGTACCTCTGAAGAAAATGTTGATATATGAGAAGCTTATTGATGGGATTTTTATTTTTACTGACCTGATTGATGAGACTCAGATATTCTTAATGTTCCTTTTATTTGACTACACTTTAAGAGTAGTGACTAGGGGTGCCTGGGTGGCTCAATTGTTAAGCAGCTGACTTCGGCTGAGGTCACGATCTCATGGTTCATGAATTCGAGCCCTGTGTTGGGTTCTGTGCTGACAGCTCAGAGCCTGGAGCCTGTTTCAGATTCTGTGTCTCCCTCTCTCTCTTCCCCTCCCCCGTGTGCACGTGTGCTCTCTCTCTCTCTCTCTCTCAAAAAAAAAAAAAAAAAAAAAGAGTAGTGACTAATTCTTATATAGCTTTCTGTTATCCAGTACCTTGTATAGTATCTTTCAACAGGAGGCACTAAAAAAAATATTTACTTAATGAATGGATTAATATTTTTACTATAATCTTGCTCAAGCATCTTCCAAATACTGTAATGATTATTACTGCCTGGTATCCAAAAACAGTTTACCTGACATGGTATTTAATTACATATTAAATAGTACAGGGGTATATATATATATAATCAACCAGTGTCCAAGAAAATTACAAGATCTCAAGAACTTTTTATTTAATTTTATTTTTTAAATGTTTGTTTATTTTTGAGAAAGATGGGGGCAGAGAGAGAGGGAGACGGGATCCGAAGCAGACTCTGTTTTGATAGCAGACAGCACAACGCGGGGCTCAAACCACGAGATCACGACCTGAGGCGAAGTCGGACTGTTAACCGACTGAGCCACCCAGGTGCCCCTCAAAAACTTTTTAAACGGTGATAACCTGCATATCTTTTTGTATCTTTAGAATTTTTAAAAATTTCAGAAAATTGAACCTATTTAAAATACACACATGAAAGTAAACTTCTAAAACGAGTGGCAAATAAACAAATGTAGCGAGACTTACCTAGCAGGGGGAATCCCCCTCTTACAGAGGTCCACCCGCACTCTCTCTCCCACATGTCTATAGATCTCCACCACAGCCAACACTGCCGCATCTCTCACCTGCCAAAGAATTCAGAAATTTAAAAAAACAAAACAAAACAAAACAAAACACCTTAGATGAAACATAATAAAATACTTCACCTCAAGGCAACATTATACTCGCACACCAACTTGAAGCTCTCAGTTGGTTTTAATGCTTCTAAACCCCTGAAAGATTTTGGCAGGTCATTAACAAAAACCAAGAGGGCCTGCAGAGAAACCTCTAGAGAAACCTTGTAAAAGGTTCTGTAGAAACCTAAAACATGTAAATAAAAGCTATTAACGTGGCTTTTAAAAAACCTTCTATTTGTAATAAGCCTGCATAAAAGCTGCCGGTAACTGTATGATTACAAATCATTACTGCCATTAATATACTTTCCTGGAATAAAACTGCCCTTCAAGAATGTGGTCCGAACCCAACAGTCAATAATGCGCAAAGCATCATTACTCACAATGGTCAAAAGATGAAAACAACCCAAATGTCCACCTATGGATGTATGTATAAAGAAAACGTGGTATACACACACAATGGAATATTATACAGCCTTAAAAACGAAAGGAGGAAGTCGGACAAAAGACAACACAGAAGAACCCTGAAGACGTTATGCCAGGTAAAACATGTTAAATACAAAAGGACAAATTATATGGTTCCACTTTCGTGAAATACCTAGAGCGTAACAACTCACAGGAGAAAAAGTAGTATGTGGTTGCCAGGAGCTGGAGGACTGAGGGGAATAGGGAGTTCTTGCTTAACAGGTACGGGTTTGGGAAGACGAAAAAGTTCTGGAGATAGACTGTGGTGATGGCTGCACAACAGTGTACTTAATGCCAACGAACTACACACTTAAAATCAATTAGAATGGCAGGGGCGCCTGGGAGGCTCAGTTGGTTAAGTGTCCGACTTCGGCTCGGGTCATGATCTCGCGGTTCGTGAGTTCGAGCCCTGTGTCAGGCTCTGTGCTGACAGCTCGGAGCCTGGAGCCTGCTTCAGGTTCTGTGTCTCCCTCTCTCTGACCCTCTCCAGCTCACACTCTGTCTCTCTCTCAAAAATAAACAAACATTAATAAAAAATGACCAGAATGGTAAATTTTATGTTGTGTATATTTTACTACAATTAAAAGAAAAAAATGTGGCCTCAAGACAGGAATTTGGAAGATGGCCGTATTTTCCATGCCCAGCCCACCGCCAAAAAGCAAATGAAGAGGAAGTAAAACTCTACAAACCTCCAGGGGCAGAGCCAGGCCTAGTAGCAAGGAAAACCTTATCCAGGGTTATTCCAAATGCCCAGGCTGTGCCAAAAAGGTTACAGTCAAGATTCAACTCCACTAGGACGGACAGGATCCAGAATACTCCCCTTTTATGCCTAGCACACGCAGCTCAGGTAAACTTCTAACAAGGGATATACCACTGGTACAAACTCTCGTTAAACAGGGTTCTGTGGCAAAAAGTTGTTACGCAGCCACTTTCAGGAATGAAGAAATGAGGCTGACAACCTGTCCTCACGGTTAAGTGCAGGACTACGGAAAGGAAGGCTCTTTGCCACTCCATCTTTCAAACCCGAGAACTATCCTTTCAGCACCACACATCCTTAACGCCAAACGAGTGACAAACTTAAGCAACTGAAGTGAATATAATGTGTTCTCAGGAAGTAACTGGTGGATTTTAAGAGCAAAATGACATGAAATCTTGATTTCACAACCCCCTCCACCCTCCCTCTTCTTTTTTAAAAACGGAGTAAGAGCCCTAAGAAGAAGAGGTGGCCAAAAAAGTTAGTCAATGCTTGAATGTAAATAAAATTTTACCTGACTGTTGGAATCTCCAAATAAGACACACAAATGTGGTACCAACTTGCTGAGGACTAGCGGCCGAGCCCCAAAACTAAATAAAATTTGAAACAAAATAAAGAGAATTTGGTTTTAGTCAAACAGTAAACAAACTATACTTTCTTCTGGTTTGTATCAATAAGACGAATATGGTGCACAGCACGGGCACACATCATTAAAACATGAAGGATGTGAGACACAAGCAAAAACTAATTCTAAACAATGTGAAATATGCAAAAGTGAATAATCATGACTGACAATGAAAACTGTCGACACATGATCCAACAGAACAAAATGTTCAACCGATGGCACTCTTAAACCTAGCAACCTATCAATCGCTCATGAAAATTTGAGCTTTTGCTTTAAAATAGTGATATTTTTAGATGCTGTGTCTCCAATAAATTTGCATTCCAATAAACCTTTATTTATGTTTATTAATATTTTGATGAGGTCATGGGTTGAAAGCAAATGACAGGAGAGCCAAAAACCACAAAAGTTGTGCAGACTGAATGCACTTACAAGCTCTAGATGGCAGAAAGGACCACAGAGGAGTAAAAGAAAATAAATCAAGGTATAGTTAGAATAAAGGAAGTAACGCTACAGGAAAAGTTGAAAGTTACAATAGATCACCTATCTTGTTGCATAGAACTTGAGCACATAATCAAGAAACGGAACAAAAGCCCTGGCTTCCCAGTTTTTTGGACTGGAGTTGTGAGCTCTGTGTTATCTATGCTTCAGAGCTCTACATAATGCTACCCAATTCACCGTCTAGCTACCTGGCCGAATCTTGGTCAGTCTATGATTTTGGTAACTACTCACAGTGGTCTAGAAAACCTAGGTGGGGGAAATAGCTACAATATCTGAAATACCACTGAGTTAAAAACAATGCCCAACTGGGTCCAGAACAGAAGAAGATCCTAAGTTATACCAGCATTCCTGTTATATGACCATCTATTTTGGGTAGCAACTATTACTCAACTTATTTAAGAAAAAAAGAGAAACACTTATCACTGACTAGTTGTTTTAAATTAACATACACATAAAAAATTAACAGCCAAAGATATCAGATCAAATAAAAACTCTCATACCAGAGATCAATTAATAACTCATTTAAAATTTATTTCCATAGCTTTCCTTGAGCTTTACAAAATGGATACTATTTTTTCTTTTTAGCAAAATGAAAAACAAGTTGACTATTTTCAATAATCATAAAACTTACACGTTTAAGGTTTCAATAAGACACAGACACACGCCTTCTCGAGATCGAAAATTCTTGTGCTTAAAACCAGAAGTCAACTGTTCCCAAATGTACTATTTGAAGGAGAAGTAAACAAGAATAACAAAAAATTAAATTACTCATGCTTTAATCTTTTATCTATTCCCAACCTTATCACCAACTTTCATGAGAACTCAATTTTCCCATCAGATTTTACTTCTCAGTTTTTCTAAGCCAATTTGTGCTAGCAGCATTGCTCTCACCCATTTTCTAATATTATAATCACATTTTTTGGTTTTTATTTAATATCTTTCACTTTAGATTTCAATTATTCTCAGAAAAACAATGTCCAACACCTAAAAACCTTACAATTTCCATGCACAGAGAATTCTAAGCTTTAGAAACCTTTGATAACAATGCTACCATTATAAGCCCAGTAGTCCAGTAAGCATTCAAAATGTCTAATGTTGCCTGGCAACTACTACAGACTGTTACATGGAACAGGATTTTTCAACATTTTATAATTCAGGCTTTTCTCCTTCAGCACTGGATCCAAATACAGAAACATTATTTGGGTAAGTCATTTTATTGCTGCCTACTATAATTCTCTTTTGTAAAAAGGATACATAAACCTATACAGATAATCCAACTTTATTTTCCAAACATACAGTCAATTGTCTCAATCAGTCCTTTCTCTGCAGTTAGAAACACCATCCTTTCCATTTATTAAATTCATGCATGCATACACATATACGCGCGCACACACACACACACACACACACACACACACACACACGCCCTTCTCTTCCTGGACTCTATTCAGCTCTACTAATATTACTCTCTGCCAAACTTTCTAGAAGGTAACCTGGAAGTTTACCTGGAAAACCTGAAATGTGAATAAGCTGATGCAGCCCCACCACCTCTGGAACACCAGTCTATATAAATACTTATATTTATGTCCAAAAACACACGTACAAGGATGGTACTTATAGTACTATTTATAATAACACATCAAAAGGGAGTTAAAATCTGAACCACTAAGCAAGTGCTGAAGGATACCCACCAAACTATTAGCAAGGACTTCATTCTAAGGTGTAAAATATCTCGGCCAACAGTTTATTTTTACAATTGAACACTCTTTGGATGTTTTTCTAAAACGTATGTAATACATAATTTTAAAACTGTATTCTAAGTGATAACACATTGCATATATTGTAAATTCTGATTTTTTCTACTTAACATGAGATATTCTATAAATCTTTATTTACATGTCAATTTATTTTCAGTCTCCTTTCAAAACATCTCCCTAAGGGCTAATTTTTTTTTTTTTTTTACTATATTCATAACACACAAATCAGTGTCCTAGAATATATGCTTTATCTAATTAGTAACCACCTGTTTAAATAAAAAATTTAGTTCTTGTCACTGTAAAAGTCACAGTAATTAACACAACATTCAGTAGTTCTCAAAAGGAGCTTTCTCACTGAACACTGTATAACCTGCAGGTAAGAGAAACCAAAGAATAATATATTCAGCATATTGTCCAAGTAACAGAATCTGAGTCGGCTTTATAAAAAATGCCAAAGAGTAGAAAATAGGAAAAAGCAAAACAACACAATGTTAAACACCGACATTTTACTTTAAATTTCAATTTCTTTAGAGCATTAACAATGATTCACTGTTTCCAATTTCAGCTTCCATGTCCCTGGAGGCTTCCATGGCTCGCTGTGATTACCATCTATCTATCCTGATATTTCACCACTGATTAGCAAAATCGAAATTTAAAAGGTAGGCCTACCATAGGTGCTGCTACTTGATCCATCAGCTTCAATATCAGAGTCTGAGCTTCGTCTCGAACCTTGTCTTTGGCATCTCCCATTCTGTCTATTAAAGCTACAATAACTAGAGAAAGGCAGGAGGAAGAGAGTAAATATTTATAATTCATCTCCATTATAAGCTATATTTTACAAAATTATAATCAGCTCGTTTCATAAATGAAAAGTTACCAGGTAAGCAAATTATTTTCTTTACTCATGAGTCCAATAAAAACTAACGGAGAAGGAAGGTCCAAAAGTATACTTACAGCATGATATCCACTTATGACAATGTTCAAAAAACAGGCAGGACTAAACACTATCCTATTTAGAGACGTGTGTGGCTAGTCAAGCTCTACAGATCAGCGAGGGAATGGTCATCCGAAACGTCATGTCAGTGGTAACGTCTGGTAGAGGGAGGGAGGGGTCAGTAGGAAATGCAGAGAGGAAGTAGCTACGATGGGAGAGTTCTGGTTTCTTGACCTGGGCACAGGCAGGTGTTGGCTTATGATCACACGTCTGACAGGCACTTTTATGTATGTATGACATATTATTCTGACAAAAATAAAAGCCTAGGCCCCCGGGATTACAGTTTTTCTCTACTATGTCCAAGACTGTGGCACTGTTTCACGCAAGGAGGCAAGAAAGGCGGGTGAGAGTCTATTCTTGGAGAGTTTTCATGAAAATGGCTTCTGTAACTGTAAGTCAACAAAGAACCACAAAGAAATGACATCTGTTGAGGGTGAGGGTGAAGGGAAAGGGAGGTGAGGGCAGAATTCAGAGGGTACAGATTCTAAAGTTCACTCATAGGGCAAAAATCTCTCACAGTCAAAATTATCTTTTTGTAATCCCTTAAATCACCACTGCCCCTTGTGTGGTATTACAAGGTGTGAGGCCACATTACTCTCCTTTTGTCTTTACTTTCTCAGCTCCTAAAGGTTTACAGCAGTGCTCACCCCAAAAGGTGACTAAACATTAAAGAGAGAATACAGTTAAACAACTTAGAGTGAAGGGCACTAAGTAAGTACTCTGTGTGTCACCTGCCACCCCCATCATCCTCCATGTTGGACGGCAAAGAAATTAACTTGTTTCTCTTTTGACATGATAGCTATAGCCTTCCTTTCCCTGAGGCAGTGAAGGTTGAGGCCTAGTTTAAATAAGGGAAGGAAGAAGAAATAAGATAGAGAAAGGGATTTTCTCTCATTTATTTATACACAATTATAATTAAGTGTATACATAATTTGATGCAAATATATTCTACAATAAACACTGTCTACAATATAACAACCAGACTGATTTAGTAATAATAAACAACACTTAAGGAAAAAAGAAATTACATTATTTTTGGAAGAAAATTAGACTATAGTGAGAAGCCCACTATACCAAATGGAATATTATCCAAAAACCTAAGCTTAATCAAGGAAATGACTATAAGAGAACAAAGTTCTTGCCATAAAATCATAAGCCTAATCATGAGGCAACCGAAGTACCTGTCAGCTGGAACAATATAAATACTTCTCATCTTGCTTAGATGTATTGTTAACATTAGAGAAAACCATTGACATCTGTAGGACTGGCTGTTGTGGGACTCTGGTTCTGATAGCTTCTGAGAGGCAGAAGATAGTAATAAACACTTAATAAATGTTAGATATTATTCCGTACTAAGCATTGAATTATCTCATGTCAACCTCATAACAGCCCAATTAAAGAGAGTAGGCTCATTTGATAGAGAAGGCCCAAAAGGATTAAATACCTTGCCCAAAGTCACAAAAATAGCAAGTTGAAACCAGGACTTAAATAATCCACACAATTAGGTCCCAGTTATAACTACTTCCATTTACTTGTAATCGATGGGTTCTATGTGTGTGTATCTGTGTCTGTGTGTGTTAACAATCACACAACAGGAGTATGAAAAAAAATATCCACGGCATTCTTGAGAGGTGGGATTTAACTCCAAAAAGAAAATTAAAATGTTGGCCCAAACCAGGGCTCACTTCAAGACAAAAAACTAAACTTTTATAGAATATAAATAGCAAAAACAACTTGACACTACATAAACATTTTATTATAGTTATTAAACAAAAAAAAATCCATAAATTTTTTGCATTAGAGTTCCTTTTTGATATTCTCTTGGTGTGAAACAGAACAAGATTTTATTCCTAGTTTTACCAGTTGTTAATTATTTAAGACCGTAAACTTCTCTGAATTTGAAAGTTTCCTTGTCTATAAAATAAGGAGGGGTGCAGGCCTATACCTCACATGACTAGTGACAGAATGACATAAAACTGGAAAAAAAGAAACGAAAACAAAACCCACTTGTGCTAAGCCCATAATAAGCATTTGGAAGAGTCAACAGTCTACCCAAAAGATCTGTACGTATTATAATGACCACTGAATTATCATTCAACATGATGGATATTCAATAGATAATTACGGGACTCCAAAACAGAGCTTTTTACCGTGCAGCCAGTAAGAACCTGTTACACAGACTGGAACCTGAACAGTGAAACACCGAAGAAGTTCAAAGCACAGCTAGTCGTATGTCTTATTCTCTTAGCACTGTACGAGACACAGACCATCTTGCATTTTACGAGACGCAAGAGTGATGAGCAGGTAGCCCGATTATTCTAATACTCTTTCTGCAATTCCATTTTGGGTTAAAACTATCTGTTTAAAATTTGTAAAATATGAGATCCTTTACTGAATTCAGTTATCATAAAACCAGGGCTGGTGATCATTGTTAAATGTAAATCGGATATATTTTTTTGTTTGAAAACCTTATTTTTCCACAGTATCTGTGGCCACAAAAGAAATTTTAAATATTTTACATCAAAAGAGCCCATACTCTTTCTGGAACTTTGTCTAAAACTGAACATCAATCTCAATTTTCCTAAAACATCTCTTCACTTTTAATGTAAAAAGATAAAAAAAATACCTTTGATAGTTAATAACCTAAGTGTACCGAAAGACAGTATCACTCACATCAAGTTACATACATCTAAGATGACATTATTTAAAAAAAAAAAACCTTCAGGGGCCCCTGGGTGGCTCAGTCGGTTAAGCATCTGACTTTGGCTTAAGTCATGATCTCGCAGTTTGTGGGTTTGAGCCGCACATTGGACTCTGAGCTTACAGCTCAGAGCCTGGAGGCTGCTTTGGATTCTCTCTCTCCCCGCCCCCCCCCCCCCCCCCCCCCCATAAACACACGTCAAGGGCTCCTAAAGTGGTTTGGCTAAGGTACAAAACAGAGTAAAACAAAAAAGCTAACCCTGGGCTCTTCATTTAGTACTGTACCTCCTTAAGAGTACACAGAGGGGCACCTGCGTGGCTCAGCTGGTTAACCCTCCAACTCTGGATTTTGGCTCAGGTCGTGACCTCACAGTTCCCAGGTTCAAGCCCTGCAGGCGGGTTTGAGCCCTGCGGGCAGGCTCTGCTGGGGATTCCCGCTCTCCCTCTCTCTCTGCCCCTCCCCTGCTGGCTCTTTCTCTTTCTCTAAATTAAAACAAAATGAAATATATACTGCCTATCTTGTGGAGCTATCATACAAGTTAGAAATAATGTGGGGATAATGTTTTATACACGTAAAGTTGATAAAGCCCAATATGGGTAACAAGTAGGCAATATACACTAGCAAAGCAGTGATGAAATTTTCGTTACACTACACTGACTCTGAATTAATAACAAGTTTGAATCTCACCAAGGAAAATGATGGACACTTGGGGTTCAAAGTGAAAATGATACTAATATTAATGTACACAAATAACCATAAAGAGTAGATGAGAAGACAGAAAAAAAAACTACACATACAAGCCTATATACATATATGGAAAACACATATGAAAAATAATAAAAGCAACTTAATGTAATTCATTGACTATTTAACAGTATAAGAACTAGAGAGTAAAGAAAAATTCAATTTCAGTATATGTGCTGCCGAAGAGAGCACTGAGTAAAGAAAAATTCAGAGTAGGTTGAGGTGGATCTGAAAAGCTCCCAGACACTGAAATCTGAAGTAGGTCTTTTAAAGAGAAAGGACGGACCATGGGAAAGAGGAGACGATTTCAAAAGGAAAGAGCAGCACAGCAGAACCATGAGCGAGTTAAGCCAGAAGTGCCAGGAGCGAGCAAGTTACTAACTAAAGTGGAGAGAGTACTTGCGGAAGACCGCTGATAAAGAAGGCTACTAAGACGTAGCAGGGACGTACAGGCTGAGAGAAGCGGACCGCCACCAGAGGAGAGCAAAACAGAGGTTCTGAAAGCAGGACAGTCCCGGGAGGCAACAAACTGGGATTCTGGTCCCGTTATTCCTACTGCCTCATTATAAGGAGTCGGTGCATCAAACTCCATGTGGCTCTCCTTGCATTTGAAAAATAAGCAAGATACACAATACCTAGAATTACCGTCCGGTCTAAAATACGGTCTGTCACAGCTAATAATAGGGAGCTACTATAGGGCAGGGGTCCCAAACATAAACGCCTACAGTCAGGGAGGTACGGGAAATGCCAGAACTGATCCAGCTCTAGAAAGGGCGGTACTCCAAGCTGGCGGTATTATAACTGCTATCCTCAGGAAGGGGCAAGACGAGAAGGGAGGACTTGTGAAGCAGAAAGCTCAGGACCCATACCAAAGAGAATCTATGACAAAACTTCAGCCAACAAGGAAGTACCTGTGGGGGTGGACAAGCCCTAAATACGAATCTTTTACATAAAACTTCCTGATTTTAAACAATGACTCAAACTGTTTTAAGAAAATACCTAAGTAAAACACATATGCCTAGTTTTTAACATCTATCACAGGATTTTAAGCAGAAGACTGATACGGCAAAGAATCGGCCTTTTCAGAAGACATTCATGCAAAGAATGACCTGGAACCAGGTAGTGATTAAAAAGGGAACTTACTGAAGGGAACTTACTAAGATGCTTCTGCTGAAAGGATAGTTAGACAATAAAAATAAGAAACCAGCAGAATCTGGGGACATACCAAACATGAAGAAAAAGTTGACCAAAGATAATGAGAAAATAAGTGTGGGCATTAGGAAGCGTTAACTTAATCCATAAAAGAAAATCACGGACAGCTGCGATTTCCCTTAACTATTGCTATACATTAGGAACCCAATCTACTCGTCAAAGCGCTCCAAAAGGCACACGAGGGCCACTTGGGTTTAGGAAACAGGTCAGAGGCAGCACTGTAATCCCGACGACTGTGCAAAGAAAAGCAATGCACCACGGGCTCGCACCATACCGCAAACACACTGGAAGTGAGTGCGGTGCAAAGGGCGGCTGGCAGCTCGGGACGGCTCTACAAACTATTTGCGGGGGAAAAAAAAAAAAAAAAAAATTGAGAGTGTTTATAAAATAGAGTTTTAAAAACAATCTGACCAAAGTAATTTGGTCTATTGAATCTAATAATAAAAAATTGGGCCCCGTAGTTTTTTTCCTTTCATTTTGCTGTATCACTTATTTTTACTGTATTTTACAAAATATTGGTCCTGTACCACAGAAGTCTAAAAAGCAGTGCTGTAAGAATATTTAATACGTCTTTTGCTTTTTTTGGTTTTATTTGTCTCAGAGGAAATAGAATTATTTTAATAGGCTTAAAATGTTTTATGTCTAGGCAAACTAAAATACTACGTAGTAGATCTCTGGGCTGTAGAAAATTACTTTTTTTCCATTCACAGAGAACCAATTCTGTTAAAAACCATGAGAAAAAAATGCCAGTATGTCAACACCTACAACGATTTTTAAATAAAGTTAACTTACCCATTACTACATAGGACTTAAATCGTGTTGATAATCTGTCCACAAAGGCACTTAAAATTTCCAATCCCATTAATGATACCTACAGACAGAAAAAATTTTAATGAATACAAACTACCAAAACATTCTTTAGTATCAATATATAATCACTGACATATAAAGATCTTCATATATTACCAAGTTTTTGTTTTTTCTAAGATACATTTTTTTTTTGTATTTTTTAATGTTTATTTATTTTTGAGAGAGTGAGAGAGAGAGAGAGAGAGAGAGAGGGAGAGAATGAATGAATGAATGTGTGCAGGGGTGGGAGGGGTAGAGAGAGGGAGACACAGAATCCAAAGCTGGCTCCAGGCTCAAAGCGGTCAGTAAAGAGCCGGGTGTGGGGCTTGAACTCATGAACCGTGAGATCATGACCTGAGCCTAAGTGTGATGCTTAACCGACTGAGCCACCGAGGCGTCCCTATTACCAAGTTGTTTTTTTTTTTTTCTAAGAACATAAGGAGTTACGGAAACCAATTCAACAATAAATTTCATATTAAAAAATTTTTTTTAAGAATCCAAAAAAATAAGGAGATTGAAGTATTCAGGGGTAAACAGTCATGAGGTTAGGGCCCTCTACTCTCAAATGGTTCAATAAATGCTACTACTCCTACTAATGTATAAATATGCAGGAAGATAAAGGCAAAATGTTAATAACTGGTAAAATGGGTGAAGGGTGTAAAGGTCACTGACTATACTTCCAACTTTCTTCCTGTAATGTTGAAATGTTTCCCAAATGCAAGTTAAAAACTAAGAGCGCCTTTAATTACAGAGGAACTCCAGCTTTTATCTCGGATGGAGACTCTAGGAAAAATACCACTCCCACTTTACAAGAAAAAAAATAATCTGCAGATCTACAATTACTCTTAAATTCATCAGAAAGCTGAAGTTGTAGGATAATCACCTCGCCTGAAACTTAAGGAAAGACAGATGCCCCCAAGGGGAGATGGGACGTGAGCAGTAGGTCACATGTGGCAAAAGACAGAAGGAAAGCCAAGCCGTAGGACAAGCGGGCTAAGCGTTCCGCTGTACGTAACTCATTGTTAATAGCCGAAAGTGGGCCAGCGTGCAAATGTGTAATCCTTGCAGCCACAGACACAAAAGGAGGGACCCCATTTGCAGACTTTTTCTCCACAAACCTCCACCGGACACTATGACTGGAAAAGGGATCTATCTCTTGGTTGTCCGGGTCTCAGAAGAAGACAGCAGCTATCTCTGCAGGAAAGTCACAGACTTTTCCTTTCCCGTACCGTTTGTAAGAAACAAAGGTATGAAGCCGCTGAGAGAAAGACAAATACTGTCACCCCAGGACACAGGTAAAAACTCACTGCTACTGAATAAAGAGAAAAGAAAAAAAGAGCGCCCTACCTCTGAGGGAGAAGCAGAAAATCACCCCGGGCTCAAATGTTTAAAGGTCTACAGCTGAGGAGGGGCAGGATCTCTAATAAAGCCTCATCCCCTAGACTCAGGGACAAAGGGCTCGTAAGGCTGAAGCTGGACCAGAAAACCCAAGAACACCGCCACTCCCCACAACCAGGCTCGCAAGAACAGCCTAGGAAGCAAGAGCACTTAATCACTGGAGGAGAAAACACGGAGAAAAACCCTCCACGAAGCACAGGAAAAAAAGGGAAGGACTAAAGTGTAGGGTGTTGAACACTGAGCACCTAACAATTTATCCCACTCCTGGGTCTGTATCCAAAGCAGGACACGGATACTCGTATGCCAATGTTCACTACAGCATTATTTGCAATAGCTAAAAGGTACAGGGGCCCACATGTCCATCAACTGACGAACAGACACAGAAAATGTGGCATACGCTCAATTAAAAATGTGGCCAGGGGTGCCTGGGTGGCTCAGGTGGTTAAGTGTCAGACTTGAGTTCGGCTCAGGTCACGATCTCATGATTCATGAGATCAAGACCCACCATGGGCTCCACGCTGGGGGTGGAGCCTGCTTCAGATTCTCTCTCTTCTCCTCGTCCTCCTTTTCCTCCAACTCAGGGGGAAAAAAAAAAAGTTTGGCCATAAATAGGACTGACTGGTACATGCTGAACATGAATGAACCCTGAAAACATTATAAGTGAAAAGAAGTCACAAATGGCCAAATGTCATACGATTAAACTTATAAGAAACGTCAAGAATGTCCGGAATCGATGAATTGTACACTTCAAATAAATAAATTGTATAGTATGTAAGCTATATCAATAAAACTGTTAAAACATAGTTGAAAATCTACAAATAGACTCACAGACTTAACAGACTTTACAGATGATAAAAGCAGTATCTCAAATCAGCAGGAAAGACAAGCACACTTGGTAAGATCTCACTTAAAAAGATCTATCCCTAAGATACACTAGCAAAATTATTAAAAACATGCAGACATTATTCATTGCAAGAGACCGGAAACTATCCAAACATTCATCAATATGAGACAGAGTCAATAAATTATGGTACATCCACACTCTAGGGTACTGTAACACTTTAAAAATGACTACTCTCCTAATTCTGCTGTGCAGTAATGATATACTGTTAAGTGAAAAAAGCAAGTTGGGGCAATGTGTATATACACAAAGAGGGCTATGAATAGACACAGTTACTTAGAAATGTTTATTAAAAATAACAACCATGAAAAACCAATCAGGAAAAAAATTAATCATTAGGAATAGGCTATAAGTAATAGAGAAAGAAACCAAGACTATTGTGAATACACCTTATTTGTAGCAATAACTAGTTTCACTGAAAATAAGTGAACCTAAATGTATACCGAATTATTATTATAACCACACAGATTTTCAAGCACAGCAATTTGATGATCTCTCTCCAGGGGGATAAACACTAAACACAACAACAACTCTGCAAAAAAGAAACTTCAATGCTTTTAGAAATCTTGTTGGCTGAAGGAGATAGAAGACATACAGAAATAGGAAAGACTGCAGTCCGGAATCTGAATTAGAATCACTATAAACTCATGATGTATTTTTCTTTAAAACTAAAATAAAACCGAACCCTATTCATCGACAAGAACAATGAGTCCCACTGGCACTCACACTGCATTTTCCACATACTCGTTCCCACTAAAAAGAACAAGAGCTTCTTGGAGAAGCGGCTGATCCCAGGGCAGGAGCAGGAAATAGGACATCTCACGATGCCAGACAGCAAAGATACTATCAGAGGTTACTAGGGCCGTGCCAAGATAGGACAGTTTGAGTATTAATAAGGATAATAAGCGCACCGTCTTGAAACACATCAGATGTGCTTAAATACAAGAATTCGTAACGACGAGAACTATGTGGCCGATATTGGAGGATGCTAGAAGGCCACCCCAGTATTCTGACAATTAGTAAACAAAAGGAAAGAATCCTATAAATTACAGGTGTACCTCAGAAATATTGTGGATTCTGTTCCAGACCACTGCAACAAAGGGAATACTGCAACAAAGTGAGTCAAGTGAATTTCTCCATTTCCCAGAGCATATAAAAGTCATGTTTACCCTGGACTGAGCTCTATTAAGCATGCGATAGCATCATGGCTCTAAAAAGTACACACCTTAATTAAAAAATACTTCATTGCTAAAAAAACGTTAACCATTATCTGAGCTCTCAGCAGGTTGTACTCTTTTGGCTGGGGGAGGGTGGCTGATGGCTACTGACCGAGCCGGGGAGTGACTGCTGAAGGCTGGGGAGGCTGTGGCAGTTTCTTAAAGTAAGACAACAGTGAAGTGTGCCACAACTGGCTCTTCCTTTCATGAATGATTTCTCTGCAGCATGTGATGTTGTTTGACAGCATTTTACCCACAGAACTTCTTTCAAAATTGGAGTTGATGTTCTCCAACCCTGATGCTGCTCATCAGCTGCTCAAAATATGCAATATTTTAAACGTTTGCTGTCATTTCAACAATCTTCGCAGCATCTTCAGCAGGAATAGATCTCGTCCCGAGAAAAGCTTTTTTTTTGGCTCATCCATCAGAAGCAACTCCTCATTTGTTCAAGTTTTATCCGGAGACTGCAAAGTCAGTCCCGACTTCAAGCTCCATTTTTTTTAAGGTTTTTATTTTAATTCCAGTTAACATACAGTGTTGTGGGAATTTCAGATGTACAACATACTTACTAATTCCACACTTACATTGCCCTGTGCTCATCACAACAAGTGCACTCCTTAATCCCAATCACCTCTTTAACCCATCAGAATATCCTGTGGGAAAAGGACAGTTTCTTCAACAAATGGTGTTGGGAAGACGGGACAAGAACGTGCAAAAGAATGAAACTGGACCACTTTCTTATACCTTACACAAAAATAAGTTCAAAATGGATCAAAGACCTAAATATGAGGTCTGAAACCATAAAAATCCTACAACGGAACACAGGCAGTAACTTCTTTGACATTGGCCGTAGCAACTTTCTAGGTAGGTCTCCTGAGGCAAGGGAAATAAAAGCAAAGAAGCTATTGGGACTACAGCTAAATAAAAAGTTTCTGCACAGTGAAAGCTCCACTTCTAATTCTAGTTCTGCTGCTGTCTCTACCACATCTGAGGTTACTTTCTCCACTGAACCCCTGAAAGTCATCAGTTTCTTCCAAACTCCTGTTTATGTCGATAGTCTGACCTCTTTCCAGGAATCACGAATGTTCTTAATGGCATCTAGAATGGCGAATCTTTTCCAGGTTTGTTCAATTTATTCTGCCCCGCTCCATCACAGGAATCACTACCTATGGCAGCTACAACCTTGTAATATGTATTTCTTAAATAAGACTTTAAAATTACTCCTTGATCCATGGGCTGTAGCACGGATATGGTGTTAGCAGGCACAAAACCGACATTAATTCTTACTGCACAGCTCCATTGTAGCTCTTGGGTACCGGTGCATTGTCATGATCCATAATATTTTGAAAGGAATCTTTTTTCCTTCAATAGTTCTCAGCAGTGGCTTCAAATATTCAGGAAACCGTGTAAACAGATGGGCTGTCCTTCCGGCGTTGCTGTTTCGCTTACAGAGCACAAGGAGAGTGGATTTAACACAATGCTTAAGGGTCTCAGGATTTTCACAATGATGCGAGCACTGGCCTCGACTCAAAGTCACCAGCTACATTAGCCCGAACAAGAGAGTCACCCTGTCCTCCGAAGCCAGGCACCGATTTCTCCCCTGCAGCCGTCAAAGTCCTAGGTGGCGTCTCCTTCCTGATGCAAGGCTGCTCCGTCCACACTGGAAATCCGCTGTTTAGGCAGCTACCTTCGGGGGTCGCCCCAGCTGGGTCCTCTGAGGAACGCTTTGGGACTCCCGTGCTGGCTGTGCTACCTTGCTACCTGTAGGTGACGGAGACGGCTCCTTTCCTTCAACTTCACGAGCCAACTTCCGTGGCTTCCTCACCAATCTCGGGCTTCACGGAATTGAAGAGAGTTAGGGCCCCGCTCCGGATGAGGCTTTGGCTTAAGGGAGCGTTGTGGCTGCTCTGGTCTCCTCTCCAGACCACCGAAACTAGGTCCAGATCGGCCATGAAGCCGTTCTGCTTTCTTACCATTCATGCTCAGTTTCCTTCGAGCACCTTTCCTTTGCAGTCCCAAGTTGGCCGCGTGCCACGAGAGGCCTAGCTTCTGGCCTGTCTTGGCTTTTGACTTGCCTTCCTGAGCTTAATCACCGCTAGCTTTGGATTCAGTGTCAGACCCACGCAACGCCTTCTTTCACTTGAACACGTAGAAGCCGTTGTGGAGCTATTAATTGGCCTCATTTCAACACGGCTGTGTGTCCAGGAACAGGGAGGTCTGGGGGGAAGGAGAGAGACGGGGAGCAGCTGCTCAGTGGAGCAGTCAGCACCACTGCGTGTAGAGACTGAGTTGGCCTTCTCAGATGGGCGTGGTTCGTGGTGCTCCCTAACAATTACGATAGAGCAATTGTAACATCTGAACGTACTGACCACAGACCATCATGACATACTGTAACCAGAAAAGTCTGAAATATTGCCAGGATTTACCAAAATGTGATACCCAGATAACAAAGTGACCAAGTGCCACTGGGAAAATGGCAGCAGTAGACACGTTGCATGCCCGGTCACCGCAAACCTTCAACTTGCACAATAAAGCAAAGCACAACAAAATCAGGGATGCCCGCCTTTCTATTACAAACTATGCCAATGAAATAGAAGTGGAGGCCGGGGCGGGCGCCTGGGTGGCTCAGTGGGTTAAACATCAGACTCGATTCTGCTCAGATTATGACCTCATGGTCGTGAGATCTGCGTGAGGCTCTGTGCTGAACGTGGAGCCTGCCTAGGACTCTCTCTCTCTTCCTCCCCCTCCGCCTTCCACCTCCCCTCAAAATAACTAAATAAACGTTTTTTAAAAAAGGACTAAATGGGAAGTTTCTCTGTACAAAGCATCCTAGTTAATAGGTGACAGAATGACAATTAGAATATCACTGTACAAGCCCTAACGAGTTAAGAGATCTAAGCACCGAACACTGATGATTGCTAACATCATAAAAAGATACTGGCAGACCTTATGTGCCTTCTCAACATTATGTGCCTCCTGAGGGGGAAGAAAAAGAAAGGTTGAAACTGATCAAGCTTTAGGTCCAACTACCAACTTATAGTAAAATACAGAGGAACTAACACTACAGGAGTGAAATCAGCAAAATCACAACTTGTGAAACTCCACAAATAAAGTCCAAGAATTTTTTAAAAGAATCTTGAAAAAGAAATTTTAACAGAGGTAGAAACAAACTCAGAGACTTAATAAACACGTTAACTGAGGGATGGCCTCCCAAAGGTGTTCACATCCTAACCTCCAGGACCTTACGCGGTAAAAAGAACTTTAAAGGTGTGGTAAAGATCTTAAAACGGGGAAATTACTCTGGATTATCCTGGGCCCAATATATCACAAGATCCCACACGAGAGAGAGGCGGGAGGTTAAGCAGAGATGTGGGTACAAAACCGGCAGTCAGAAAGATCTGAAGGTGCAGGGCCCCAGGGTGGCTCAGCAGTGACGTATCTGTTAAGATCTTTTGCTCACTGTAAAAATCGGATTGTTCATTTTCTTATTGTTGGCTTTTGAGAATTCTTTATTTCGGGGGCGCCTGGGTGGCTCAGTCGGTTGAGTGTCCGACTTCAGCTCAGGTCACGATGTCACAGTCTGTGGGTTCGCGCCCCGCGTCGGGCTCTGTGATGACAGCTTGGAGCCTGGAGCCGGCTTCGGATTCTGTGTCTCCCTCTCTCTCTGCCCCTCCACCACTCCTGCTCTGTCTCTCAAAAATAAGAACATTTTTAAAAAATAAAAAAAAATAAACAAAACCCACAAAGATTTGAAGGTGCTATACTGCTGGCTTTGAAGATGGAAGAAGAGGCCATAGGCTACGAAATGGCACGAATTTCCAGAATCTGGAAAACTCTCTCCTCTAAGTTCACCAGAAGAATACAGTCTTGCTGAAACCGTGATTTTTATCCCAATAAAATCCATTCCGTACCTCTCACCTTCAAAACTCTAAGAAAATGAATGTACTATATGTTGCTTTAGGCTACTAAGTGTGTAGTAATTTGTCACAGCAGCAACAGGAAACTAATGTATTAAACATGATGTGGAAATCTTATTTGGATCCTGATTTTTCTTATAATAACGAATTTAAAAATTTGTATGACTTTTTTTTTTTAATGTTTATTTACTTTTGAGACAGAGAGAGACAGAGCATAAATGGGGGAGGGGCAGAGACAGAGGGAGACACAGAATCTGAAGCAGGCTCCAGTCCCCGAGCTGTCAGCACACAGCCTGACGCGGGGCTCAAACCCACAAAATGTGAGAATATGACCTGAGCCAAAGTCACATGCTCAACAGACTGAGCCACCCAGGCGCCCCGTATGATGTTTTTGAAAATTAGAAATTTGACCCTGCATATTTAATACCAAGGAATTAGCTTTTTACATGTGTTAATGGTAGTGAGGTTATGGTAACAATTTTTTTTCAAGAACACTTATCTTTGAGACACTAACTAGAAAGTCTTATTGATGAAACACTGTATCTGTGATTGATGACAAAGTAACGAGCATAATTAGCCATGGACTGGTGTTGTGGGTGGGTCTATTTATTCTGTCTACCTTTAGATATGTTAAAAATCCTTCATAGCTAAACGTTAAAAATTACAGTAAGTGTGATTGCTCATGGTGAAATTGTTCTTGAAACAAAGGACAATTCAAGGCCCACACTCTTTCACTCAACCTCATCCTAAGAGTCTTAGCCAAATGCACCCAAACCAAGCAAAACTAAATAAATGGAAAGAAGAAGCAAAACTATCATTATGGTCTGGATTTTACAGTAGTCCCTACTCATCCCCAGTTTTGCTTTCTATAGCCTCAGTTACCCAAGGTCGGCTGTGATTTGGAAGCAGATAATTCTCATCAGAAGGTCAACAGTAGCCTAACACAATGCCACACGATTACAACGCCCACATCATTAACCTCCCTTCATCTCATCACTTTATTATCGCACATCATCACAGGAAGGGAGAGTACGGTACAAGGAGATTTTAAGAGAGACCACATTCACGTAACTTTTATTGTATTATGTTGTTATAAATGTTCTGTTTTATTATTAATGTTAATCTTTTATGGTGCCTAACATAAATTAAACTTTACCATAGACATGTATTTACATGGAAAAACACAGTAGATACAGGTTCTAGCTGCCGTTTCTGGCATTGGCTGCGAGTCTTGGAAACAGATTCCTCATGGATGAGAAGGGACTACCATATGTACAGAAAACCTAAAAGAATCCACAAATTGCAGAAAAAAAAATGTTCTGAATTATAAGTAGGCTGGCCATAAAAAGTAATACACAAAATGCCATTTCATTCCAATATATCAGAAAGCAAAAATATAAACATATATTAAATATATAAATACAAAAGCATAACAATAAAATGTTACAAATATGAAAGCAAAAATAACATTTTTTAACAGGTAAAAAAACAGAAACTCTAAAAATCAAATTTGGACCTAAGACCAAGCTTAAATTTTAGGGTGTTTTAAAGTCACAAAACTGAGGGCCGTGGGTGGCTCAGTTGGCTAAGTGTTCGAGTTTGGCTCAGGTCATGATCTCACAGTTTGTGAGATCGAGCCCCTGCATCAAGCTCTGCGGAGCCTGCTTGAGATTCTCTGTCTCCCTCTCTCTCTGCCCCTCCCCTGCTTGCTCACTCTGTCTCAAAATACATAAACATCTAAAAAAATTTTTTAAATTTTAAGTGAAATCAGTTAGAGGTTTTGTGTTTTTCTCCATCTACCTTCAGTTGCACTGGTACAGATGTGGGATACGCAGAGTTCGATTAACCAGAACTGCACTTTATCAAATGAGGACCATGAAATAAGTGTGAAGAGGGAGAAGAGAATTAAGAACGAATGTCAGATATCTGGATTGGAGTGATCAAACTCTTTAAGACGGAATACTCAAGGAAAATAAGGTTCGGGATTTGGAGTTCCAGAAGATCACCATCAGCAACAGTAATGCCACTTGTCAAGTCTGAACCAGCAGCAACCACACACCTGTAACTGTGTGGCAGCATTTACAGCAAGAATATGCATTGGTACAGCCACCTAACTACCATTATGTCTTCATGGGTCGTCAGACTGGGACATTTCCTGATCGACATCTACTTTATCTCATCACAAATTACATAGAATTTTCCTCTTTTAGTACAGTTAGGACATTATTGGGACTTTGAAAAATTATATGTACTAGGTATTACGTATAAATTTTATTTCAGGATTATAAGGGAGACATTAAAAGAGGGCACTGAATCTCATGGGTTCAGAATCACTGCCTTACTCAACTTTCATGCACATATACAAGGTGACAACATAAAAGGACAGTTACAGTAAAAAAATAAAAAACCTGGACATTCTTTAAGTAAAAAGAACAGGCAAGATCCATATATAAATAGCTAGATCTCAACTTTTATTTAAGCAACCTAAGAAATGGTATGTTTTAAGAAATTGATAGTTTATAAGAAATACAATCAAGGTGAGGCTGATATTGGAAAGTATCCTTCAAACGGCAAAGGGGCTGTGGTTTCGATCCTGAAAATACTTGAAATCTTAGCACATTACTTAGCTGAGCACTACATAGTTATGATATAAATGCTATTTATTTCTCCATGTTTTGGGGTCAACTTACTGTTATAGTTGCAGATAAACAATACAAAAAAGTACAGCTGACAAATGATAGGATACTCAAGAGTCAGGTTACAGAAAGGCAGAAAAGGAGGAGGAAAACCTTAACCTTCCCTAGGTTCAAGTACCCCTCGACCAATTCACCAAGTGTATGACGGGTGCTCAAGAAAGGCAATGACGCTTAATTCTTCTTTCTGGACCCAAAGGAGGTCCCACTGGCTCTGTCCCCAAACTGCATCTCAAAATCCTCCCCTTTCCAACACCGCTGTGCCACCAACCAGTCTCAGCCGCCTCCTTGCTTCTTCTGGCGCGCCTCTACAGCCCACGCGCGGCAAGGAAGCCACCCCTCCACTGACTTAGAGTAACCCTACAGGGCCCTTTCCACCTGCCTCCTCAATTTCATCTTTCTTAACACCTCTTGCTTGTAAACTCTAGCCATGTTGTCCTTCTTTATCTTCCTCGCAGAACTAGGGCCTACACATTTGCAGTTTCCTCTGTCTAAACCATTCTTCACTCCTACATTTATTTCATGTCTGTACGCAATTTTCACCTCACTTTCTCGACTACCCCCAACTTGTCTCATCTTAGCCTCATTCCATCCACATCAGTTGATTACAATCACTTGTTACCTGACATTATCTACATTGTATACCCTTCTGCCTTTTTTTTTAATGTTTTATTTTTGAGACAGAGAGAGACAGCATGAGCAGGGGAGGGGCAGAGACAGAGGGAGACAAAGAACCCGAAGCAGGCTCCAGGCTCCGAGCTGTCAGCAGAGAACCCGACGTGGGGCTCAAACTCACAGACCGCGAGATCATGACCTGAGCCGAAGTCAGATGCTCAACCGACTGAGCCACCCAGGCACCCCCCACCCCCTTCTGCCTTTCTCTTTCTAATGGGATCTCCATAAGGGCAAGGATCTGACTTTCCCATGTGGGTTTTTTTTTTTTTTTAATGTTTCTTTATTTTTGAGACAGACAAAAACAGAGTACGATCAGGGGAGGGGCAGAGAAGGAGACACAGAATCCGAAGCAGGCTCCAGGCTCTGAGCTGTCAGCACAGAGCCCGACGCAGAGTTCAAACTCATGAGATGGTAACCTGAGCCAAACACTCAACCAGCTGAGCCACCCATGTTCCCCAATGACCATCTATTTAAAATTCCAACACTTGAGGGGCGCCTGGGTGGCTCATTCGGTTAAGCGTCCGACTCCGGCTCAGGTCATGATCTCACAGTCCGTGGGTTCGAGCCCTGCGTCGGGCTCTGTGCTGACAGCTCAGAGCCTGGAGCCTGTTTCAGATTCTGTGTCTCCCTCTCTCTGTGACCCTCCCCCGTTCATGCTCTGTCTCTCTCTGTCTCAAAAATAAATAAACGTTAAAAAAAAAAAAAATTTTAAATTCCAACACTTGAAAGCAATTTGACAATAAATTTCATATATTGAAAAAAAAAATTCCAACACCTGCATCCTGCCCAACACTATTCCCTTCCTGCTGTTTTCTCTGAAGCACTTACCACCATCTAGCATACTGTAGATTTTACTTACCTTGTTTGTTCCCTGCCTCCACTAGAACCTAAGTCCACAGAGGAAAGGATTTCTTTCTCCACTACTGTATCTGAAGTGCCTGAAGAGTGCCTGCTTGTAGTTGGTCCTCAATAAATATCCAAATGAAGTTAAATGAATGAGCTTTGCTAGTTTTCCTCACAGCGGGATCCTCAGGATCTAGACCACCACCCAGGATACAGCACATCACTCAAATTTATGGAAGTCATGATGGCTGTTAAGACGAATTGTAAAGTACTATCAAATCTGAAGAAAATTAGAACTTGCTCAGCATAATTTGAAATTTAAATACAATTCTCTATTTGTGTGTAGGTTCAAAAAATTCCACGATATGCTTTTTTTCAAAAGAGTCAAATAGGTTTTATTGTATCTTGGGTAAAAAATGACGACCTAGTTTGGTAACTTACTTTATAAAACTCAAATAAGAAACAAAGCCCAATGCCCTCTAACAATGCAGCATTCAGTAGAAAGAAGAGAACTAAGGATTCGGGAAGGAGATAGGAGAATTGATGAATTAATGTCCTTAAGGAGGCAAGAGACCACGGAAGCGAGAAAGACCCTTCTTTCATGTAACAGAGCAGATGGCAGAATGTGTGGGCGTAGCTACAAGGGAGTGTGTGGCTAAGGTCGTGGAAGCCTGTGGCAGTTATCTTCTGATTGTGGAAACTGTCTCAAGCTACAGCATCTAGTAAGGAGCATGGACAGAATGGTGAAGAGATGAGAGCCTGCGTCAGATCCTGGATACATTCTAGTTCTTATGGACCAGCTGAAAGGAAAACACAGCACTGAGTGCAGGTAGTGCATAAAGACATTAAAGAAAAATCGGGCTACTGTGGAAGATGGTACATCTGAGGGGTGAAAGGGCCCAAAGCCAACTCACCACGGTCTGCGTAGGTGACACCCTTCGCTGGGAAGGGAAGAAGCAAGCCCTACCAAAGAGCTGACTGTTTCTACAAGAGCCTATGTTACAACATGAAATCAATTCTCTTGAGTGGGTATATGCCACTCAAGTAAAGTTAGGTGGTTTCTCCCAAATGGTACTGATATATCAAATGTTAACTTTTCCTGAAGTTCTACAAAAGAATGACGAGCTAGTATGCAACAGAGCATCAAACTGGTTAATTCTCAAACGGCTTATTATCCTTGTAAAAGTCAACCCCTTCCAAAACTCATGTTTAAGCTTCACCATTAAATCTGCACAGTAGTGGTGTCTGTCTTTCTACTCTATGAGAATAAAGCTTTCAAAGTATAGCCTATTTGCAGGGTTGTAAGTATAAATTACTTAGGAGAATCACTGCGTCCAGAGTTGAACTCGCATTTTAAAGCAACACTGCCACCAGAAGACTCCAAAGAAAAGTAACTGCTAAAAACTACCGTACAGGCTCATTACAGAATTACCTGGTCTCTCAACGTGGCTACATTACAGCCCACCTCCTACCAGCTCTTCAAAAACACTCATTCCTGCTTGTACAATTTTTTCTCGGCATCAGCTAACCTGCTAAGACACAGGTTTCGAATCCGAGTCGGCCCTCAACTACGGTAAAAGGAGTTAACAGCATTTAACTGCTTTCCGTCCACAATAAATGAAAAACAAACACCTAATGCCCTGGGGTCAGCATCTTTGTATTAGATTTAACAGTAAACTTAATCGGGCACCTGATTAAGCTCTAAAGATGCTTTTAGAGACAAAGAGCACAACCTTGCAGACTCAAAATTTATTTAAAAAAAAAAGCAATAAAGAAAAGAAACAAGATTAAGCAGGCTAAACAATCACTAAATAAGGGAGATTGATTTAACACACTCTTTTGAACTTAAAAATATCGTATCCCAATGTCCTCCGTCTCCAAGTAGCGGTGACACAGGGACGTACAAATGCAAAAAGTCTTCGAGCGCTTCGTGTATGCAAATCACCAATGAGTTTGAAACAGGAGGCGAAACGCTGTGTCCTGACGCCAAGTAACTCCGCGTCGAGTCGCGGAATCGCTGAATTTGTCAGTCTTCACAACCGGGGGAAAACTCGGTCGCGGTGGGAACGAAGCCCCCGGCTCGGGGGCGCGCCCAGGGACCCCCCGCCCCCGCCTCGCCGACCCCCGAGCCCACAGGCTTCCCTTCCCGTTCCCGGGGCGGTTCGGAGGCGCCAGGCGCACCCCGGGGGGCTCGCCCGGCGGGACGCGCACGTCCGGGATTAAAGGGCCGGCCCGGGAGGGCGTGCCCGGCCCCGCCGCGCCGCCGCCGCCGCCGCCGCCGCCGCTTACCCGGTAGTTGCTCGAGCCCACCCAGCCGGTGAGCGCGTCGATCGTCTTGCCCAGGCGGCCCAGGTCCTCCTCCAGGTCCGGGATGGCGCCGGGGGCGCCCAGATGGAGCAGCAGCTCCTGGCCGACCTGCAGGCGGCCGCCGACGTCCTTCTGCTGCACCTGGGCGCTGAAGTACTCCATGCCGCGGGGCTCCATGGCCGCCCGCCCGGCCGCCCGCCCGGCCGCCCGCCCGCGGGGGAC
>NC_064810.1:153930270-154036453 GCF_023721935.1 Panthera uncia
CCCCGCCGCTACGGGCCGGCCGACGCGCGGCTCGCGGGGCGCGGCGGGCCGCAGGAGCAGCGCCAGGCGCCGGGCGGCCCCCAAACTAGTCAAACTCGGCGCCCCCCGCCACCCAGCCCGCTTTAGAGGCCGCGGCCGCCGGCTACGTCAGCACGCGCGTGACGTCGGCGCGACGCCGGCGAGCGCCCGCCTCCCCCGCCCGCGACTTCGCCGCGGCGGCTCCCGCCGGCCCTGCCGCGCGGGTAGCGGGGCCCCCGGCGGGAGCTGGGGGCCCGGCCCGGCTCGGCTCGGCTCGGCCTCTCCCTGGAGGCTGGCCGTGGCCCGGCGGCCGCGGCATCTTCGTCCCCGCCTGTAAAACAGAGGTCGCTTCTTGGAATCAACGCCGGGGAAAGTTCCTGGCCCTTGGAAAGCCCCCTTCCCGGTCCGGCGCACTTCCTCTTAAAAAAGCTCCGTGACCCCTGCTCCCAGCCACCTTCATCGGTTGGGTCACCGTGTAGTTTGTTTGTTTGTTTGTTTGTTTTTAACTCCGGTTTAATTTACATGGAATAAAATACACCTATTTGAAGTGTGCCGTCCATGAGTTTTGGCAGATTCAGCCACCAGGGTAACCGCAGCACCGGCAGAGAATAGCGCCCTTCCATCCCTGCACTCCCAGGCAATTCTCATCCGGTTTCTATCACTTTACCGTAGTTTTACCCGTCCTTTGACGTCACACAACTTCGCATCCCCTGTACTCGTTTGAGCCAGCCTTCCTTCTCTTAGCACGATGTCTTGAGTCTCACCCAGGACCGCTGGTGTGCCCGTAGGCCCTCCTTATGCACAGTAGTAGTCCACTGTATGGAAGCAGTACAATTGTGGACCCGTTCGCTACAGGTATTTGCAGCTTTTGAATGATTATGAAGACGGCGGCTATAACCATCAGCAGTTCTGCGCAAGTCGTTGTGTGGACGCGTGTTTTCGTTTCTCTCGGGTAAATACCGAGGACTGGAATCACTAGGCTTTCGGAGAAGTATGTACTTCACCGTTGTCCAAAGTGGCTGGACCACATTACACTCTCACCGGCAGCGCTTGAAGTTCCAACTGCTGCGCATTCTCCACGATATTTAGTAAGGTAAGGGTTATTGATTTGAGCCGTTTTAGTGAGTGTGCAGCGGTCCCTAATATATTCTCAATGCACAATGTATTTATCTTCCTGCCAGTCACTTCCAACCACAATTTAGTAATTATTTGTATAATATCTGGGTAGTACACAAAAAGCTCCAAGATAATTTGTGTTTTCCCTAGGATGCGGCTTGGCAAATAATGGAGGCTCAAAATTTAAGGTGAACAAGTGAATGAATCCAAGGAAAATTGTCATGTTGATAATTGAAATGTTCATAAAAACAAAATAATAACAGTGACAACAATAATAATACATGCTCTAACTTCTATTCTTGTTTTTTTTTTAATGTTTATTTATTTATTTTCCGAGAGCGAGCAAGCAGGAGGGGGAGGGCAGAGAGAGAGGAAAAGAGAGAATCCCAAGCAGGCTCCGTGCTGTCAGCGCAGAGCCCGATAAGGGGCTCGATCCCACAAGCCGAGAGATCGTGACCTGAGCCAAAATCAAGACTCAGACGCTTAACCGACTGAGCCACCCAGGTGACTCCTGTGGGTTTTTTCTTCCATATTTGTGTTTCACGTTGTATTTTAAAGTCTCTTTCATCAACAAGTGCTATAATTTCCCTGAAACTGGAGCGCAATGAAGTCAACTGTGGTAACTATTCCTCAGGTGCCTAAAGGTTCTATTCATGAAGGTTGCAGAAGAACGTTAAGAGGATCCTGTCCACAAGAAGTTTATACTCTATTTGCCGGTGACCAGGTGTAGTGCATGGTGTGGAAAAAGTTAAAATGTAGGAGCCCCGGAGTCCAGGTTCAGAAGTGACTGCTGCTCTCAGCCTTCCATTCACCTTTCTGAACTCAGAGATCACACTAGATGGTCTTTAAGTAACAAGAAAACTAAATCGTCTTCAAGTTATAAGATAATACAATGGCATTTGAATAACCCTGGAAGTACCTGTAAAATGCTTAGTAAACACTGGTTACTATTACCCATATATACCTGTGTACATTTTATTAGTTCATCAACAAATACCTTCTGAGCACTTGTTACCTGCTAAATACGGTGCCAGATTCAACAGATACAAAATTCATTTAGATCTGGTCTCCACCCTCCACAAACTCAGAGACAAAAAAAATCAAAGATCCTAGGATGCTATGTTGGGATAAGCAATGTGTTTTTGGAAACCTAGATGACAGGTTCCTTATCTAGATGGCACTGAGAATGGGAGTACGAGAGTTACAAATCAGGGAAGGCTTCCTGGAACAGGTTATATTTTAATTGAGATTTGAGGATACACAGGAATTAGCTAATTAAAGAAGTGGTTTCCTGGGGAATAGTTTATCTACAAATTTAGTCTGACTGTTGTAACATTTGTTATTACATACCTACTACAAAATCTACATATTCCTCTATATTACTGTTACCTATCCTAGGTTAAACATCTTTAGAACAAAGTTAGTTCACAGCACTTAGTATCTCAGTCACTTTTTCACATACCCCTAGACCAAAAGGAATACCTAAGAAATACCACCTACCATGTAGTAAGATCCAAACAACTTAATGAATATTCATATCCTAAGACCTTAGTAGGCATATGAAAAATAATACACAAAAAAATGGAGAAAAATACATTTTTATTTCATTTTTAAATAACCCCACTTAGGTACTAATGAGATATCTTTACCTCTTGGTCACTGCAATTTCTCAAACCTTGGATTCAGATGGGATTTTGCTATCTTCTACCTGTTGTACACAGATTTCCACGTAGCATTTACTTTTCGTCACAGCAACCACAGAAGACAGTCTTGCAAAGATATGACATCAACGAAAGAAATGTACCATAATTTAATGCTGAAACTGCAAACTTCCTGGAGCCAGTATAGTTCATGCCATGTCTGACAGATGCCAAGTTTCACTGTTTCCCTTTAAAATTTAAAATATCCCAGGGGGCGCCTGGGTGGCTCAGTCGGTTAACCGTCCAACTTCACTTCGGCTCAGGTCATCATTTTCACAGCTCGTGGGCTCAAGCCCCGCATAGAGCTCTGTGCTGACAGCTCAGAGCCTGGAGCCCGCTTTGGATTCTGTGTCTCCCTCTCTCTGCTCCTCCCCCACTCGTGCCCTGTCTCTCTCTCAAAAATAATAAATAAACATAAAATAAAATTGTCCTGGACTGCTCTAGGTGGGTTTGCTGCTGTACCCTGAGATGCCTGAGTACACAGTTTAGGAAACTTGGCAGACAGATCCCTGCCAATACCCAAGTTATCAGAAAGACAACAGGAAACACAAAAAGCAGCTCATGTAGGAAGAAGGCCTGGGTCCAATGAGAACTGGGCTTCACAAAGGCTGTTGCCTGAAGAGCTCAGCTTGACTTATGTCTTTTAATCCTCCAAGAACTCCTGTATGGAAGGTATTGAATCCCCATTTCAGAGACAAGAAAGCTGAGGCTCAGAAGCTAAATCTCCAGGCTTGCTCATGATTTCAGATCCATGATTAAAACCTAGGATGTCTGTCTTCTGTTGTCTCCCAGATAGATAATCCTAGAGGAAAGAAAATGAAAAAGAAAATTTTGGAATTAACTACCAAAATAATAACATTCCTCGTATAACATAGATTTCCTTTGAATATCTATATAGTATTTCCACTTAGATCTACCTTTCTCTGAATTACTGTTAAAAAGAAAAGGAAAGGATAAGGAGATGAAGAAAATGGGTAGCACTCTTAGGAAAAAAACAGTGTAGGAAACATCTACATTCTTTCGTAATCAGTCACTAAAATGTATCTGGGAGCACAACTCTATTTTTAACTGGCAACAAGACTGAAATAGATCATTTAAATACAGGAGACTGACTTCCCGACCCATTTGTTCATTATTTGTGATGATAGTGGAAACTCTGAGCAGACTTTGTTATGACATTGGACTTTATTTTCCATTTGAGGGCCAAGAGACAAATCACTGCTAGTTTGAAACCATACTTCACCAAAAATCCATCAAGTAGGGCACTGTGTTAAATACTAGAGTGGGAGGGGGCACTGGATGTAGATCACATCCTTCCTCAGGGGTTAAGTATGTACACAAATGTTCAGAGTAGCTTTATTCATAATTGCCTGTACTGGAAACACCCCAAGTGTCTACCAGCTGGCAACCGGATAACTGTGGTATAGCCATACAGTGGAATTCTACAAAGCAATAGAAAACAGACTACTGGTCCATTCAACAATGAGGATGAGTCTCAAAAACCCTATGCTGAGCACAAGACACAAAACAGGGATTCTATTTATGGGAAGTCCTAATACAGGGAAAACTTACCAATGGTAACGGAAGTTATCACAAAGAATGGGAGTCAGTGGGTATCGAGTAGGAGGGAACATTCTGCTTCCTGATCTGAATGGTGATTAGAGCAGAGAATGCATAGGTAACAATTCAGCAAGCTGTGCACTTAAGATTAGTACATGGTGCATTTGCAATGTATATGTTATAACTAATGAAAATGAGAAAAAAGATTAGGAACAAAGGATTACAAGGAAAATAAGGAATAAAAAAGGGACAAAAAGGAAAATATGGTCTATTGCAGTGTTATTCACTAGAAATATGATATACGTGTGATCATAAAATAAACGCAGTTAAAAATTTTCTAGTAGTCACATTTTAAAAAGGAAAAAGAAATGTGAAGTTATATTTAGAATATACGAATTACATTTCATAATATCTTATGTGGTAATATTTTTAAGTGACATTTAATAAGGTTATAGGTGACAATCTTTTTAAAGGTTATATTGAATAATTTTATAATATTTAACAATATCTTATTAAGGTTCAAATAATTTAAATTTGTTATCAAAATTAAAATCATTAATAAAACATTTTACATATTAGATGGTGCAGGTCTATTGAAAGCAGCACCAATTTAGAAGGAGAGAACAGATATTCTGATATTATTAGCTGGGTAAATAAAGTGATCTATTGATGTCTCTGAGCTTCAGTGTTTCATTTTATTTAATTAAATTAATTTATTTATTTAAATTTTTTTAATGTTTATTTATTGTTGAGAAAGAGAGAGAGAGAGAGACAGAGCACGAGTGGGGGAGGGGCAGCGAGAGGGACACACAGAATCCGAAGCAGGCTCCGGGCTCTGAGCAGGCAGCACACAAACTGGGAGATCATGACCTGAGCCAAAGATGGACCATTAACTGACTGAGCCACCCAGGCACCCCCCGTGTTTTGTTTAAATAAAGGGGATTAACAATGATTATTGGGAGAGATACTCCTCCATGAGCCCCACGGGTCCTGTTGGGTATGCCAACAATGCAAGGCCTTGACCACTCTGTACTTGGGCTACTGCTCCGGGTGATGTCTGCAGCAAGCAGCCTTGAGGGATGAAATAATGTCTCCCTCCAGGACAAAGAACAGTCTTGCTTAGTGCCTGCTATAAAATGAAGAATTGCCAACCTCTGGGTCTCTCCTGTAACTCAACCTCAACCCTCATGAGATTTGAGAGGCGAAGGGGAATCATTGCAAACATGAAGCTCTTGTAACTTACTGTGCAATGGGTAAGAAGTTTCTGGTCTCTGACCCAGGAGTCTGTGAAACAGCAACAGGCTAAGTTCATAACTGGTAAGTAGGGCAAAGTCAAATCCCATCACCAGCACCAAAGACTTTTTGTTTCTTTTTGGTAAAGATCAAATTAAATCCATTAGGAGGTGAAAAAGCTTCATAAATGTAGCAAATACATTTGAATATATGTATTCATAGATTGCTCTGGAAATTAATAATTGATGAAATAGACCTACCTGTCTGGGCACCACTTGCTGTAAACTTATTTCTGTGAGTAAATGTTTTCTCATTGGTTTCTGATGTAAAAAACTCAAAGGTGGGTTCCCAGTGAGTGGAATGCTTTGCTGAAGAAGGGGGCTGGGAGTTAAAGTGGGCATCGGGTAGAAGGTGCACTGAGGGTTGTGGATTTGCTGTGACCCTGCCTACCAGGAGGGCTCTGCCCAGCTCTGTACCACCAATGGCGTCAATTTTCCTAACTTCCCACTATGTCCCTGAGGTGCAGAAAGACTTATTTATGTAACCCTTCAACTGGGAAATACCTTCGAGTCTCCTACCATTTTTAAGAATTTGACTTAAGCTCTATAGACAATAACGCAAATCCAGAAGGCACTTAAATTCTCCTAGAATTCGACTCCAAACTCCCAATGTCGGAAATGTATGTTACAATGCTAAATGTGGGGAATGGTCATAAAAAGGGTACGGTCCAAGGTAGGAAAAGGTAACTCTTATATGGCAGATTTAAGAGAAGTTTTTTGATATATGAGCAAATGAGGTGAATGGGAGTATGAGCATGATTTCAGCAAGGAGAAGCAGAGAAGGAATCCCAAGAGATAAGAAAGAATTTGGATGCAGAGGCAGGAAATGACAGCCTGAGCTTAGTAATTGTGGCCAGGCCAGTTCAGCTGGTTCCTTGGGACCTACGTGGGGGAGTTCTTGTCGGAATTTGTAAGCCCCGAAAAGGTTTTGTCGCATGTATTCAGAAAGGAAAATAAATAATATACCACTTTTCCATGGTAGTCAGTATCTTGTTTTCCATAAAAACCTGGAAAAATAGACAGTTTTATGTGCAATGAATGATTGGAAAATTTGGTGCTTTGATGTTACCAGGGATTTCTGTCAAATGTGTCAAAGATGGATTAGATCATGGTAAAAAAGACCATTGCGGAGCCTGGGTGGCTCAGTCAGCTAAGCTTCTGACTTCAGCTCAGGTCATGATCTTGCAGTTTGTGAGTTTGAGCCCCACTTCGGGCTCTGTGCTGACAGCTCAGAGCCTGGAGCCTGCTTGGGATTCTGTGTCTCCTTCTCTCTCTGCCCTTCCCCCACGCACTCCCTGTCTCTCTCAAAAATAAATAAACATAACAACAACAAAAAAAAGACCATGAAAATATCACCAAGAGCCACAGCATTAGTGTGCAATTTCTTGCCCCATCTGCAAGGATCCGCCCAGCTGGTATTTGCAAAAATAAATTCCTCAACAAATAGAAGACTGTTAAAAAAAAATGTCACGACAGAAAAATTATCCAGTAACTCCCATAAAATCAATTCCTGCCTAGTTGCCTGTGATGGATGTTTTACTCCAAATGGCATGTTCCTATTTCATTTAGTGGTGAGTTTTCTGATAAGAAAAAAGTACTAAAAAATTTGTGTTTTGAAACTTTGGTTTCTGTCTCATTTTCTGTATTAGTTACCTATTGCTGAGTAACAAATTGCCCCAATCTTAATAATGTAGAACAATGACACATATTTATGATCTTACAGGTTCTGGTGGGCCAGGAATTTGAGATTGGCTTAGCTGGAGGGTTTTGGCTCAGGTTCTTGCATGACGCCGCAAGATGTCAGCCAGGCTGCATCATCATCCGGAGACTTGACCTGTGTTGGAGGCTCTCCTTCACATGGTTGTTGGCCAAAGTTCCTCGTCTCCTGAATTTCTCCACAGGGCTGCTTGGCTGTCTTTATGACAAAGCAGCAGACATCCTTCAAGGTTGAGTGATCCAAGGCCACAGATAAAGTCTCAATGTCTTTTACGACCTAAAATCAGAAGTCAGACACCATCATTTACACAATTGTCTTATGATTCACACAAGTCATTGTGGGAAGGTACTAAACTAGGGCTCCAAGCCTTCATCAGAGGCAAGGATGGGGACCATTTTGGAGGCTGACTGCCACACTATCTTTATAATACTTTTTAAATATTGAAAATTGTGTTTTCAAATAGAAATAGAATCAATGGTTAAAAGCAGTAAGGTATTTATTTATTTATTTTGAGAGAGAGAGAATGTGTATTGAGGGGCAGAGGGGCAGAGAGAGAGGGAGGGAGAGTATTAAAAGGAGTAAATTTCAGGGGCGCCTGGGTGGCGCAGTCGGTTAAGCGTCCGACTTCAGCCAGGTCACGATCTCGCGGTCCGTGAGTTCGAGCCCCGCGTCAGGCTCTGGGCTGATGGCTCGGAGCCTGGAGCCTGTTTCCGATTCTGTGTCTCCCTCTCTCTCTGACCCTCCCCCGTTCATGCTCTGTCTCTCTCTGTCCCAAAAATAAATAAAAAACGTTGAAAAAAAAAATTAAAAAAAAAAAAGGAGTAAATTTCAGTTATAAGTTTGAAACAGTGAGAATAGAAGCCATTCAGGAAAACCTGAAATTACTGATGTTACTGACAGTCAGAACTACCCAAATCTCCCTATAATTATTTTGACAGTGATACATTCCAAACACCATTTTAATAAACTGAAGTTCATCTAAAATGTGTACAGGATATAATCAGATGTTAACTTTAATACAAATTTCCATTACTGTGGATGTGTGAATAAGCCTATAGGTTGGTACCTCCAGTGTTTGAGAAAAATGAACAGTAATTGCCTGAAACCATTTACATTTGAAGTGACGTTTAAAAATCATATTTGTAGGGTGCCTACAAATATTTGTAGCGTGTTGGGTTTGATAACTTCTTTGTAGGTTTTGGGTACTAACCCTTTATCAGATATGTTGTTTATAAATATCTTCTCCCATTCTGTAGGCTGCCTTTTAGTTTTGCTGACTTGAGTGAATCCTTTAAATGTCCACTTTACTGGGGCGCCTGGGTGGCTCAGTTGGTTGAGCGTCCAACTTCAGCTCAGGTCACGATCTCGCGGTCCGTGAGTTCGAGCCCCGTGTCAGGCTCTGGGCTGATGGCTCGGAGCCTGGAGCCTGCTTCCGATTCTGTATCTCCCTCTCTCTCTGCCCCTCCCCTGTTCATGTTCTGTCTCTCTCTCTCTCAAAAATAAATACATGTTAAAAAAAATTTTTTTTTAAATGTCCACTTTACTGATAAAGTTACCTTACAAAGTTGAGTTAATTTTCATTTTAAAAGCTAGCCTCTCAAATGATAATTAGAAAGTTACTCTAATATTTTCAGTGCACATGACAAGGCTGCTAAGTGAAAATAAAATCTGAATTGTATGAGAATCCATGGTGGAACTATAAGTTGTTTAAGACTCTTGGTTCATTTACATCAGATTTAAAAGACTGGCATAAATAAAAATTGTCAGGTTTTTTTTTTCCCCCCCACTAAAAAAACATTAGTTGGCAAGTATTCTAAGATAACAAGGGAGCTGGAATGATCAGAAATGAGTTTGGTCTGCCAATAAACCACAGGCAATTAGATTCTTGGCGCATTGTGGTCACCATAGATCTGGTCTGCCTAGTACCGTCTCCCATCCATTTTTGGATGATGCGGTGGTGGGACTAACTGTCCTGCTATGTATGCCCCACCCAGTTTTATCACTTGAAGTTCTGGGTACGGGAAACCCCACAGCCTTGGGAACACGGGAAGAATTTGTCACTCCAGGGGTATGGGATATGGAGTGCTGAGAGGCTGACAATCAAACTGCCACGGGCATGGCATTCAGTCAAGTTTTGATCAATCACTGCATCCCACCCACATGGCCAGTGATTAAGCGAGAAATGAATTTGAACAAAGCTGGTCTGTCTCTGGCACTTTCTTCTAGAGGTAAGAGGGAAATGAGCTCTTTTCAATTGTACAATTTACCATAACCACCATCTTGATCGCCGTGTGGAAACACCCCGCCCTAGAAATGGAGAACCAAAGCCCTGATCATTGGACTCCTAGACAGAGGCACAGATAAAGCCATCTGCAACCCTGGACTTTAAACTTACTAAGCTATGGAGTCCCTTTTCCGTGTCAGCTGGTTTGAGTTGAGTTTCTATTGCTTGCAATCCTAAGAATAGTGACACTACAACCTGTTAGCATGAAGACAGATTTATTAAAATTTTAAGCAACAGTAGTCCGAAAATGTACTGTTCTACCTCTTTGTCAGCATTCAGGGCATTTCTACTCAATGATTATCCCACATAGCTCCTAAAGCAGTTAAAAAAGTATATCCATACATTTTTAACTGTCTGGATTTGAGAAATATTGTGACACCTGTAGCGAAAAGAAATCGCCTGATAGGAAGTGTCAGGTCTCTGCTATTCAGTCTAATTATCCAAAATTGGTACTTGATGCGATAGCTCATGTCAGTTAACCAAGGAAACAGTAGGAAGAATCTTTTGAAAACTTTCCTGATGGCGAGAAATGGAAAATGTGTCCTAAGTTAAAATAGGTATGACCACATAATGGATTAGAATGCAAAGCTGACATAAAATCTTAGGTGCCTATAATTCAAGGATACTTCTTACTTGTGCCTAGTTGCTTCAGTTTGTACATCCTGGGGCACATATTCATTTTCCTGTGTAATCAGGAAAGGCATTTCTGTAAAAAAAAACCAAAAAACAAAACTTAGTGAAGTCTCATAATGGAAATGGGGAGCCATAAAAATCTTTGGAAAATCTAGAGATATGACCAAAACTACAGCAGTAGCGAAGATGAACTGGAAAGAGAGGAGGTTAGAAATGAGATCCCTTAGGAGTTCAGTGCAATTGTCTAGACAATAAATATGACAGTCTCAATAAAGAAAAATGATTTCTTGCTTTGGGTTTCACCTCACCAATGCAAAGCACCCATCATACAAGGCAAAGTACATATGAAATACCAAACAGTCAACTTATATAGAGTTCTTTAGTTAGCAAATTTTTGGATAGCATTTAAGAGCCAGGTGCTGTTTTAAGCACGTTACATATTGGCTCATTGAGTTTCCATAACAAACTTATGAAGTGGGTACTGTTAATATCCCCATTGTACAGATGGGGATACAAATACTAAGGGAGATTAAGTAACTTGATCATGTTCACCCAGCTAATAAATGGCTTAGCCACATGTGAATCCAGATAATCTGACCCCAAATCCTTTCACCCCAACTGCAATGCTCTGCTCATTTTTTGGAGGGAAACTGTTAATTGAGTGCTGCTACTCAAAATATACAGCTTAAAGCATTATTTTGAGAGCAAAAATGTGAACAGGAGAGTAAAGAGGTACTTTGTGGCCCTGAATCATTCAGAACGTGTGGAAAGGAATTTGATCCACATACAAAAAATTGCTAAGCACAGCAAACCATCTCTGAGGTTGTAAGATGAGCTCCACCTCAATTGATACTTAGGCAAAAATCAATCAATGAATCAATCAATCAATAAAAAATGGGGCTCCTGAGTGACCGAGTTGCTTAAGCATCTTGATTTTGGCTCAGGTCATGGTCTCACAGTTGTGAGATCGAGCCCCTGCAGTGGGCTCCGTGCTAAGTGTGGACCCTGCTTAAAATTCTCTCCCTCTTCCTCTGCGCCTCCCCAACTCTCTCTCCTAAATAAATAAATAAAAATTTAAAAATAAAAACAAAAATATAAAAACCTGTGTTTATCAAGGTAAACTTCTCAATATATGCAGAATATCTCTAGAGATCTATATTGTAGTTGGAAAATATGAATACATCTATCATGTTTTGTGTTGTCACTCAGGGAGAGGTAAAGTGAAAGGCATTTTAGTTGTCTTCCCGCTTGTGGCGGCAGTGACAATGTTGAGGTTTTCAGAACACTGAAGTCAGCTCAGTTACTGAAAGACTACACAGCTAACAAATAATGATGAACGATGGAAGGAAATTCACAATTGTAAACACTAGTGAAGCTGGAAAATCTGTTAAGAAAAAAAACACAACAGGTTGCTTAAAAAAAAAGAGCAATTTATGCCAAATAAATGATCACTTTTCTAAAGTGAGAGAGGGAGGTAAATGTAATTAATTTGACAAATCAGTTTAACGAACGTCACAGATATAACATGAGCACTATATTACGAAATCTGCTCCCGGGAGTTTTCTAAGCAGTTCACATACATGTCTTTGGTCATTTAATTCTCATGGAAACCCTATAAGGTTTGATTACTATCATCCTGCTTCCATAGATGAGTGAATTGAAGCACAGAGAAGAAAAGTCACATAACAAATATGCCCGGGAAAGGAGATTCAAAACTCTCAGCTCCGACACCTACAGACAGCTCTATACATTCAGCTCGGCATTCTGTCCCCACACTTTTCCCTGACAATGAGAGTTGCTGTGGGGTTGAGACCCCAAGAACAAGCTGCAACCAAAGAGGTTCAGGAATTGGTAGATAAAGACCCTAGCTTCCGTGCCTCTCTGTGAGACAATCCCAAACATTCTTCACAGACCTCGGAGGGACTGAACCCCAATTACCCCCAGTAGTAACTCGCTCATTAAAGTTCCCTTTCCTGGCTGTCTTCCTTCCAGGTCTCACTCTCACCACCCTTCCAGGGATCACTTTCTTTCTTTCTTTCTTTCTTTCTTTCTTTCTTTCTTTCTTTCTTCTTTCTTTTTTTAAGTCCATTTTTATTTATTTTGGGGGAGATAGAGAGCAAGCAGGGGATGGACAGAGAGAGAGGGAGACAGAATCCCAAGCAGGCTCTGCACCATCAGGGCAGAGACCTAAGTGGGGCTTGAACACACGAACCATGTGATCGTGACCCGAGCCAAAAATCAAGAGTCAGACACTTAACCAACTGAGCCACCCAGGTGCCTCCGGGGGTCACTTTCTGAATCAACTACTTGCACCCAAATCCTTGCCTTTGGAAAAACCCAGACTAAGACAAAACCCAAGCCAGTCTGCCCTCAGCTCCCAGCCTCTGCACATCTATGTGTTCTAAGAGCTGGTTGTCATCATAGTCCCTCTCGGAGAGAGTACACACTCATTGCCACAATGACTATATCTGTATCTCATACCCCAGGTCCCCAAAAACTCGTCCCCGGGAAAGAGAGGCCCAGGCCGGTAACCACGACTGTCCCAAGAGCTGGACCGTTTTTTCTGAACCCTGAGTCTCTGATAACAGATTCTCTGGTGCCTGCTTCTCAACCCTTCCCCTCAACCAGAGCTGCACTTTGCCTTGGCCTCAGCTGTTCGTTCCTGCTTAGCCCCGCCAGGCTCCACTATGGCTCCCACAGATCCAGCTCCAGAAAAGACCTGCCTCTCCACTTCTCTTCTCACCGCACACCGTCCCAACCTCACCTTCTCAGGTGCAGTTGTCAGTGTCACTTCTCAGGTGTCGCTGCATTAATTCATGCTAAGAAAACTGCAGTTTTGCCCCGTATTCTTTTGTAGCATCAGTGCCAATATCAACCCCGCGAACAAGGCAATATTGTCTTAGTATTATTATGAAAATAATGGACTCACTTTGAGAACGATGGCACCAGAATATCTAGAGTGGGTTTAGTTGTGGCCTCCCAAAAGATATGGCCGTGTCCTAACCCTAGAAACTGTGAATGTGACCTTATTTGGAGAAAGGGTCTTTGAAAAACATAATGAAGGATGTCAAGGTGAGTTCATCTTGGATCATCATTAGTGTTTCCAGCCTGAGCTCAGAACATGAGGTGCCACATCTGTTTGACACCCCAGTTAGGGGGAACCATGTCAAGGCGGTCACAAGGCCGCACAGCTTTAATATCCTATATTAACTTACTGTGCATTTGGCAATCAACAGTCAGCCTAAGTCCACAAAGCCTGACTTTTTCTTTTAGGTATCTGTGTATCTGAAGTAATTGATAAGGAAATCATTTTTTTTTTTAAGTTTATGTATTTATGTTGAGAGAGACAATCCCAAGCAGGCTTCACGGTCAGTGCAGAGGCTGAGGCAGGGCCTGAACTCACAAACTGTGAGATCGTGACCTGAGCTGAAATCAAGAGTCGGACGCTTAACCAACTGAGCCGCCCAGGCGCCTTGATGAGGAAACCATTCTGTCTTTATTTTCCTAATGTGTCACTCAGATTTTTGATAGTCGTGAGAATCTCACTCCAAGAGTAGAGAACTACATCTTCCATCTTAAATTATTGCAACAACCTCCTTAAGAAATTATTCCCTGGTATTATGGAATGAATGTGTCCCTCAAAACTCTTAGGTTGAAGTTCAATGTGGTGGTGTTAGGAGGTGGGGGTTGGGGGAGATAATTATGTTTAAATGAGGCCGTGAACATAGGGTCTCCATGATGGGATTAGTTCTTTCTCTCTTCTCTCTCTCTCTCTCCCTCCCTCCCTCCATCCCTCCCTCCCTCCCCCCACCCAGGTAAGGACATCACAAGAAGGTAGCTATCTGCACCCTGACTGTGCTGGTACTGATCTCAGATTTCCTAGCTTCCACAATGGTGGGAAATAAATGTCTGTTGTTTAAGCCACACAGCCCATGGTATTTTGCTATATAAGTCTGAGCAGTCTACAGCACCTGGCTTCCCCTTGACCTGTTCTTCACTTGCAGCCAGTGATCTTTCCCTTTCAAGATTTGATGTTACATTTTTTTACTTAAAATCTTCATGAACCTCTTTAATTCCAAAAGACAGATTATAAACTGTTGACCTGGCTCCTATGATCTTTCCAGCTTTCATACACCTAACATACCCAATCCCAGGGAACCAGTTGCTGTCTCCTGAAAATTCCAAACCCTTTCCTACTTCAGCCAAACACATATAGTGATTTCCTGGTCTCAGGAACTACTCTGTACCGTTCTAAAAGCTGTCAGGTCATGAATAGCCCACTTTTCCTTAATATCAAAGCTTGTTAAGGCTTTACAAAGAAGGGTGGATTAGAAGAAATTTGACACATTATAGAAAAGGAAATGCTAGCCAGCCAGTTGTCCAAAGTGCATAGGCGACTTGGGGTCGAGCCAACGTGAGCGAGGGAACAGCTTCTCAGACAGGAATGATGCCAAGAGGATTTCAATGAGCCCATTCTTCAGACTCCCTGTTTCATTACTTAAAAAAAAAAGTTTTTTTCATGTTTATTTATTTTTGAGAGACACAGAGAGACAGAGAACAAGCAGGGGAGGAACAGAGAGAGAGGGAGACACAGAATCCGAAGCAGGTTCCAGGCTCTGAGCCATCAGCACAGAGCCCGATGCGGGGCTTGAACCCACGAACCCGGGACCCGGGACCCCATGACCCGGCTCGAGATCATGACCAAAGTCAGTTGACTAACCGACTGAGCCACCCAAGCGCCCCTCCCCCTGTTTCATTATTAAGGTTTTCAGAGAAGAGTCAGATGCAGTGAGCAGCTCTGTGCCTGTCCTTGCAAAAGCCACTGGGAGCAAGAGTATATAGTACGAGAACCTGCGCTAAGACCTTTACTGACTGGGCTCTCGTTCCGTCCCATCTCTTTTTTGTTTTGTGTTGTCACACAACTCCCATGAATTCTCCCATGTTATGATTGCATATTATTCTGTCAAAGTATCTCATAAAGATATTTTGAAGTGCTTTTAGTCCCCTAGTGTAGTCCAGTTGTTGGAAAGGTCCAGATAAGATTGGCCCGGGTGTGCACATTCCTTGCTGCGGGGAAAAGGAAACCCAGTGCCCCGGCCAAGATCTCTGTGAATTCCCTATGGAGTTATGGTCTCATGGCTGTGCTGGCTCTGACCGCCTCCAGCTGAATTCTTGTTCTCCATCGCGCAGCTAGAGGCTGTTCCTTCGTCTCTACCCTGTCTTCATCCATTTCTACATTTTCAGACCCAAAATGGCTTCTGCTTCCCCGAGGTTCTGAGTACGTATCCGTCCACAAGGAACGTTCAGGGAAGTGGAGACACAGAAGCATCTCACAATCAAACATCAGACACTCTTGTTCTCAGCCGTCTTTTGGTTCCATCCCTCGTTTCTGTGCTCACTCCTCTCCTCTGTGCTTGCCCTCTCCAAAGAGAAACACACACACACACACACACACACACACACACACACACACACCAAATTCTTTCCATTTTCTTCTGTTAGAGCAGTTTAATCTTCTCAAGCTCCTACCTTCCCAAAGCAGCTCTGAGCCTTTGACCAGGGACTTTTATGGTTTCCTTTTATAGATATAAATCTTTGGACTATCTGGTATTTGTTTTTGTTTAAGACTAATTAAAAAAAATTTTTTTTTTTACTGTTTCGTATAGCAATACAAGGAGGTTGGATATAAATCGGCAAAAACGAAACCAAACAAAAAACAAAAGGCAAAAAGAACCAATCAACAAACCAAAAACCAAGGATTACCAGGAGCACCATGCTCAGAATGACTCAAAGCAGTGCTCGAAGACTGTGCTCGTTGCCAGGCCCGGGGGACACACAGGTACTCTGCTCAGATCCCCTCAGAACCCTCTTCATATACCAGCAACCTTCTTTGTAGGGTTGCCCTTGGGCTACTGGAGTCACCTCCAGCTGGAAGGTTGGAGATTCCAGGAGTTCACATCTCTGAAGGTGACCAGGAGTTGGCCACTGACTAGTTGAGAGTGTACGAAGCCCAGCTCCTCAGCCTCAAGACTGGATGAACTCAGAGGTGTAAATTATGCCCCAGAACTCCCCACAGGATCAGACTGACTCCAGGAATTCATCTAAAATTGTATACTTGACTGTCTGCCTCCTCTTGCCTGTCCTGCTTCCCCACTGCCTTGCTAGTCTGTCCTGGGAGCACTTCCTTAATAAACCTCTTCCACTTGAATCTGTGGCTCAGTCTGCTTCTGGGAGAACCCAATCTAAGATGTTAAGTATTCCATTTTGTTGGATAGGCAACCTGGGGATTCATTCTTGCCTGCATAGACACTGAACACCTAATATATGTACTGGGCACTATTAAAACAGTCTGTACCCTCAGGAAAAGTGCAAACTAGTTAGTGAGGTAAGACACGGGGAGCCATAAGTATAATTTGAGGCCACATGTCCTTTATTTACAAAAAATACTGAATATTCTCTATGTACATATGGTAGAATCTCAACATGATAGGGAAGGAGTGCTTATAGCTTCATGGTCTTAGGTGCTGGATTTGGCAGGGCATATAAGATTTCCAAACAAAAAGTTGGAAGTGGAGAAATATTAACTAGAGAAAATTGTATGGGTAGTTGAACATATAAGGTTGAGAAGATAAAGAGAGACATAGTGTTCGGGGCACCTGGTTGGATCAGTCAGTAGAGCATGCACCTTTTTTTTTTTTAACGTTTATTTATTTTTGAGAGAGAGAAAGAAAGAGAGACAGAGTGTGAGCAGGGGAGAGGCAGAGAGACAGAGAGGGAGACACAGAATCAGAAGCAGGCTCCAGGCTCTGAGCTGTCAGCACAGAGACTGACACGGGGCTCGAACTCACAAACTGTGAGATCACGACCTGAGCTGAAGTCAGACGCTTAACCGACTGACCCGCCCAGGTGCCCCAAGCATGCAACTCTTGAGCTCTGGGTTGTGAGTTTGAACCCCGCATTGGGCATGGAGACTACTTTAAAAGAATAAATAAACAAATAAATAAATAAAAATTTTAAAAAAAGAAAGAAAGATGTAGTGTTAAGAGAGCTCTTGAGAGGATCCTTTGTCTTCTGAAAGACTGAATCCTTGCCATATAGCTTCATCCTTTCACTTGGCCATTCATATCCCATGAACGTATGATATGATGCACACAAGGGGTCATTCTGTACTTGGGTAATGGCTAAAAATCTTAGGGAACAAGTTCAAATATGCAAAAAAACCATGTTACATCCTTTCCCTCCCCTTCTATATAATTTCCTGTGTAATTATCCTTGTAAGCCTCCATTCCGCTAGGGTGGTGAAAATTTGATCTTGATCAAATCGTGTGTCCCTCTACCACCCCTTTTCCTTCAAGTTGCACCTAAGTTCCAAGAGCTTTGGGGGGAATTTAGTAGGACCCTTAATCCTCACCACCATCCAGACATCTGATCCCTGGGTTATCAGGCATGAGCAGTTAACTGCTGAGTTGTCCTTCATGCCTATCCTCAAGACATCTGTAGGTTCCGCTATCCTTTCTGCTAATCTCATTCTGTGCTGGGGCATGGTGTGCTCTAGCAGGTTGGTCCCCGGGGGTGTGCCCAGGGGTGAGCAAGGTGCAAGGATTCATCTCTATTTAAACTTCCATCATTTTTCTGTTTTCCTTCCTTTGCTTCTTTCCTCTCTACTTATAGAATCATATTTAGTAACAGGACAGGAGTTGGCCCTTACATTATTCTTTTTTTTTTTTTCCCTCCCAAATATTGTCTGTATTTTAAGCCATTTCCATTCCTTAAGGATTTTGAAACTATCAAGTGAAGAGGAGATAGGCTGTTCTCTTCCTGCTGTCACATCTTGAAGGTGGGGAGAAATCATAGAAAGAAACTGGACAGGGAAAAGAGCTGACTACAGCACAAAATTTAAGAAAATACTAACTCTTGGGGTCATATAAATGCTGACTCTACAGAATCCTGAGAATGAGTGCCTCCTAAATTTCATGCCCTACAGATCTCACTTGCCTCATGCTAGTCCCAGACTTGGAAGAAAATACCAATCATTGCCCATAAAAACCAGTTAAAATAAAATTTTTAGCCTATCTAACTTGGTCAAAAGACTAAAAGAGATGTCAATGGTGGTTAGAGCTCCACAGTGGATTATGGATGATATCTATGTTGTTCATCTTTTTTTGGTATTATTTTCTTTTTTTCCTCCACGTTTATTGAGGTATAATTGCCAAAACTGTAAGCTATTTAAAGTATACATGAATATTTGATATATGTATACATTGTGAAGGGATTCCCCCATCAAGTTAATGATCACATCCATCGCTATATACATTTGTTTTGTGTGTGTTGGGGGGGAAGGGTGTGAGAATAGTTAAGTTCTACTTTCTTGGCAAATTTCAATTATATAATACAGTGTTACCAACTATAGTCACATGTTATAGATTAGATCCTTAGGACTTATTCCTTTTATACTGAGTAGCCTTTTTGTTCAAGCAACCCTTGTGCTAAAGACTTGTGATAAAAGGGTACTTAGAAGATATCAAAGAGAATCTTTGGCTCATTGTTATCTGAACGTGGCCTTCTTTCCACTTCATTTTCCAGAATGTTGCCATAGGCAGAGACAATGAAAAGGCAGGAGAAATGGTCCAGAACGAGGCTGGGGATGACTGTTGTATCTTGTAAACGCTGTGTACATTTTGTTTCTGCTGGCTGCTTGAACCACCCTTTAGAAGTCCCTGCTAAGTGTTGTCACAAAATATTTGTAGGTATTCTGTATATTTCTAATATCCTCCAATGAGCATGTAATAATTTTATGATTAAAAATAAAGTTATGGGGCGCCTGGGTGGCTTGGTCGGTTAAGCGTCCGACTTCGGCTCAGGTCATGATCTCACGGTCCGTGAGTTCGAGCCCCGCGTCGGGCTCTGTGCTGACAGCTCAGAGCTTGGAGCCTGTTTCAGATTCTGTGTCTCCCTCTCTCTCTGCCCCTCCCCTGTTCATGCTCTGTCTCTTTCTGTCTCAAAAATAAATAAACGTTAAAAAAAAATTAAAAAAAAAATAAAGTTATATAAAATAAAAACTATTGTGATAACATTGACAGGGAAGCTAGCCGAAGTGTGTAAGGGAATGTTTTGCATTATTCCTGCAGTTTTTCTGTAAGTTTGAAATTGTTTCAAATCAAAAAATTTGAAAATCATGAAAAATCAAAACCTTTCTAAAATTAAAAAAAAAAATGTGTTAAGTTAAAACCTCAGTGGCCCCAAACAGGTTGGAAGCCAACCCAGAATTTTATAAGTCCCATAGTTCAACATACTTTCTCATATGCTATGTATATGAAGCTACTTGGCTTTTCGCTTTTTAAGATTTTGGCAGATCCCCAATTTAGGCAACTTTCTTAAAGACTCGTTACAATTTTTATAATGGATAGTTATAAAGGTTGGTGTCCACGAAGCAGAAGACACATAGAGGAATCTGTATGCAACTTGGGCTGTAGCTCATGTTTCATGTCCAGTGAGGTTCTTATGTTTATTTTTTGGTTTCCTTTCTTTTCTTTCTTTTTTTAAGTTTATTTACTTATTTTTGAGAAAGGGAAAGAGAGAGAGTGAGCAGGGGATGGGCAGAGAGAATCCAAGCAGGCTCTGTACTGTCAGCGCGGAGCCCAACATGGGGCTTGAACTCAAGAACCGTGAGATCATGACCTGAGCTGAAATCAAGAGCCAGATGCTTAACCGACTGAGCCCCCCTGCCCCGGGCACCCCACATTAGGTTTTACTCTTGATGTTCAACATTCTATTGGTTTGGACGAATGTATAATGACATTTATCCACCATCATAGCTTCATACAGAATAGCCACCCAGCCTCAAAAATCCTCTGTGCTCTGCCTACTCATCCCTCTTCCTCCCAACACGTGGAAACCACTGATCTTTTTACTACATCCATTGCTTCGCTTTTTCCAGAATTGCTGGAATCATATATTATGCAGCCTTTCAAGTTGGCTTCTTTCACTTAGTAGTATGCATTTAAGTCTTTTCATGGCTTGATAGCTCATTTCCTTTTAATTCTGAATAGATCCATTGTCTGGATAGATATCACCCATTCACCTGCTGAAGGACATCTTTGTTGCTTACAAGTTTTGGCAATTATGACTAAAGCTGCTATAAACATCTGTGATAGCACAAGTTTTTGTGTGGACATAAGTTTTCAGCTCATTTGTATAAATACCAAGGAGTACAATTGCTGGATCAGTTGGTCAGAATAAGTTTCATTTTGTAAGAAACCTCCAGACTGTTTTCCAAAGTGGCTTTACCATTTTACATTTGACATTCCCACCTGCAATGAATGGGAGTTCTCACTACTTTGTATCCTCACCAACATTGGGTGGTGTCAGGGTTTGGGTTTTGGCGACTTTTTTTAAAATTTTTTAACATTTATTCATTTTTGAGAGACAGAGTGTGCGAGGGGGAGGTGCAGAGAGAGAGACACACACACACAGAATCTGAAGCAGGCTCCAGTCTGCTTCAGTCCATGTGGGGCTCGAACCCACAGACTGTGAGATCATGACCTGAGCTGAAGTCGGATGCTTAACCGACTGAGCCACCCAGGTGCCCCCAGGTTTTGGCTATTCTAATAGGTGTGTAATAGTATGTCACTATTGTTTTAATTTGCATTTCCCTGATGACATATGATGTGGAACATCTTTTTATATGTGTATTTCTTTGCAGCATGTAAGGGTGTCTGGTAAGCTGTCTGTTCAAATCTTTTGCTTATTTTAAAATCAGGTTGTTTTCCTATTGTAGAATTTTAAGAGTTCTTTGCGTTTTTGTTTTTTTTTTTTTAATTTTTTTTTTTTACGTTTATTTATTTTTGAGACAGAGACAGAGCATGAATGGGGGAGGGTCAGAGAGAGAGGGAGACACAGAATCTGAAACAGGCTGCAGGCTCTGAGCACAGAGCCCGATGCGGGGCTCGAACTCACGGACTGCGAGATCATGACCTGAGCCGAAGTCGGATGCCCAACCAACTGAGCCACCCAGGCACCCCGTGTATTTTGGATAACAGCCTTTGACCATGTATGGCTTTTGTAAATGTTTCCTCCCAGTCTGTGTCTTCTATTTTCATTCTCTTAACAGTTTCTTTTGTGGAGCAGAAGTTTTAAATTTTAATGAAGTCCAGTATATCATTTTTTTTTCATGGATTATGCTTTTGGTGTTGTTTCTAAAAAGTCAACACCATGCCACCATGCCCAAGATCATCTAGATTTTCTTCTATGTTATCTTCCAGGAGTTTTAGAGTTTTGTGTTTTACATTTAGTTCTATGACCTATTTTGATTTAATTATTGTGAAGGATCTAAGTTCTGTGTCTGGATTCTTTCTTTCTTTCCTCTTCTTCTTCTTCTTCCTCTTCTTCTTCTTCCTTCTCTTCCTCCTCCTCCTCCTCCTTCCTCTCTCCTCCTCCTCCTTCTCCAGCATGTGGACACCCAGTTATTCTAGCACCATTTGTTGAAAAAGATGATCTTTTCACCATTGTATTATCTTTACTTCTGTGTCAAAGATCAATTGACTATATTTATGTGGGTCTATTTCTGACAGCCACAAGATGACTTGCTGGGATATTGATTGAAATCATGGTAAAGTTGGGAAGAAATGGTATCTTGACAATATCCACACACATAGAATATATCCACATTTACTTAATTCTTCTTTGGTTTCTTTTTTTTTTTTTTTCAATGTTTTAAATGTTTACTTTTGAGAGAGAGAGAGACAGAGAGAGACATAGCGTGAGAGGGGGAGGGGTAGAGAGAAAGGGAGACAGAATCCGAAGTAGGCTCCGGGCTCTGAGTTGTCAGCACAGAGCCCGAGACGGGGCTTAAACTCGTGAACCGCAAGATCGTGACCTGAGCCAAAGTCGGACACTTAGCTGATTGAGCCACCCAGGCGCCCCTTCTTCAGTTTCTTTTATCAGAGTTTTGTAGTTTTCTTCATATAGATCTTGAGTCCACCATTTTAAAAATATGTGTACTGAAACACATAGACATACTGGTTGCAATTTGATCATGTTTAATTTTTTTCCCAACCATGACATTATTTTTGCTATTATAATAGTAGTGGTAAAACTATATATAATAGTGTGGTAAAATACAACTAAATATTGGCCAGTAGAATGTTTCTAATAAACACCCATTAGGTGGTGAGGAAAAAAAGTGCAAATAGTGACAATTTTTGATCAAGTCTGACACAGAAGAAAGAGCTCTTTAGACATGGTTGGTGCATCCCAGTAAGAATATGGCACAGTGGCCAGCGCGAATTATACTAACATTGACACTTAAAGCTGGTCATGATTTTGAACCTCTTTCATGAACCTAGTAAATCAGGCAAAATAATTTTTGTAAGCCTTAACATTGTCGAGGTCAGGAAATACAAAAATACAAAGAAAGGATGTAAAACTATTCCAGATTAAAGAAGACTAAAGAGACAGGACAACTGATGCAATGCATGATTCTAGATTAGACCTTGGACTGGGAGAAAAACAGCTAAAATGGTTACTATTGGGACAATGCATGAATTTTAATATGAATGGCAGATTAGATAATAGTATTATACTAAGAGGATGTCCTTGTACTTTGGAAATACACACTGAAGTAGTTAAAGTTTTTTTTTTTTTTTTAATGTTTATTTATTATTGAGAGACAGAGCATGAGCATGGGAGGGTCAGAGAGAGAGGGAGACACAGAATCTGAAGCACGCTCCAGGCTCCTGGAGCACAGAGCCCGATGCGGGGCTTGAACCCACAAACCGGGAGATCATGACCTGAGCCAAAGGCAGATGCTCAACCGACTGAGCCACCCAGGTGCCCCCACACTGAAGTATTTAAGAGATAGAGAGGCATGATATTTCCAACTTACTTTCAAATGATACAGAAAAGATTTATACATACTTTTTTTACGTATGGAGAGATAATGACAAAGCAAATGCAGGAGAATGTAAACAAACTGGATAATGAGTATACGAAAAGATATTTTTACTTTCCTATAAGTTAGAAATCGCAACAAAATTAAAAGTTACCCCCCCAAAAAATAACGATTTAAAATTAAGCCCCCAAAGTTTAAAACACATGTATTTGACATATTTTCATGATTTCTCTCTAATAATCCAGACTTTTTTTTTTTTTTTGGCCCACCCAATAGCTGCTGATAGACTATTTGGCTTAAAGATGTAACCATAAGGGAAACATACTTTAAAACACCATATAATGTTCTATTAACATGACTGCTACGTAGGAAATATAAAGTTGAAGAGAAAGGAAGGCTTTATTTTAGGTTCTTAGAATCTTTAGTTCTGCGACACATGAAATTGACTCTGATGGCAAGATGATAGCATATGTAAGTAGATTTTTTTTCGGTGAAGGAGGCCTGGGAGGAGACGCTATAGCTCTTTCTCTTCATGAGAAATCGCAAGTAGTATTTGGAGGCAGAGGGTCACGACAGCAGCAGTTGACTCGAACGGTTCAGATAAAATGAGGTCGGAGAGGGAGAGAGAGAGGCTCACAAGGCAAAGGCGGCAAAGTGTGAACCAAATGGTGAGTTGAGAGGAAGCGTATATGGGAGTCCTCTGTATTGCTTTTTTCTACGTTATTGTTGTGACTTCTCTGTAAGTTCGAAATTATGTCAAACTAAAAGTTTACGGAAAAAATACAAAGAAGTATGAGTTAGCAGATGTCCTCCTCACGGTCCTCACCCTCTAATATCAGAACAAATTCCGAATCAGGCCATCTCCCTCTAATGTAGCCGTCTACACCGACGAATGTCTAGAGTAGAGCCGTCCCAGTTCAGTACTGCATTTTTTTTTTTTTTTTTTTAGCCTGCATCTCAAACCCTGTGGCTACCTACCAGTGGGCATGGCTCCGCCTGGCTTTTCGTTATACTGAGAAAATCTGTCAGGATCAGTCCAACTGGTTAGGATCCTCTGGAGTAGCACCAATATGCCTACTTTAAATACATGCCATTTCGTGGAGGCTCAAAAAACAAACTAAACAACACGAAACTTACTTTGCTTCCAAAACAGAAGATTAGTGTGAGGTTTCCTGTTGGCCAGGAGATCCTGAGTGGCTGAGAGCTCTGCCCTTTGCGAAGGCTGTCTGCAGCCTACCTGGGGTAAAGCGCTTTGGCCTCCCTAAACTCCCTCCCAATCGTTGCGATCAGTTTTTTTTTTTTTTTAATTTTTTTTTTTTTCAACGTTTATTTATTTTTGGGACAGAGAGAGACAGAGCATGAACGGGGGAGGGGCAGAGAGAGAAGGAGACACAGAATCCGAAACAGGCTCCAGGCTCTGAGCCATCAGCCCAGAGCCTGACGCGGGGCTCGAACTCACGGACCGTGAGATCGTGACCTGGCTGAAGTCAGACGCTTAACCGACTGCGCCACCCAGGCGCCCCGCGATCAGTTTTTATTTTCATGATTTCCTTCAATGGAAAATCAAGGTCACGTAGCCTATTCTTCACCAAAACAGTGAAGAGAGCAGTATGTGGATCGACATTCATTTCGACCTTTCTAATGCACATATCGCTGCCCTCTCTGGCTACCTACATCCCCGGTGTGCCATCAGTATTGACACAAAAGCAGTGCTCTTGGTATTATTATAAATAATAGGTAACGTTAATTTGAAAGGGACTTGTTTTGGTATTTGGGATACTTACTAAGATGGCTGATAAGTACACAACTTGTATTTAATAGAGGAGTTGGAAGCGAAGATACACAATCGTAGAGTGATACAAGTTTGGGAAAAATATTTTGTGAATAATTTAGTGAAAAAGATAATGCGTTGAACCAGTAGGCTTAGATGAATATGTTTGGGTCAGCAGGGGCACACGCATGATGATGGGGAAGAGGTAGTTCAGTTTCTACACTTGTATAATCAAAAAGTAAAGCAAGCAGTAAGCGAGCTGAGAGCTGACCAAGGGGATGGAGGTCTTGACTGAGAACGAATTATATAACCTTGTGAGTGCGCACTAAGGAATTCTGTCCATGTTGATTACATTATAATGAGTAAAAACGCATGACAATAAAATAAGTTGTACATAGGAGCTGATGGGGCATGTAAGAGGTCTATTGGCCATAACATTTAGAAGGAGTTTCAGGAAAAGATTAAAAAAAAAAAATTAAAACACTGGGGGCAGAGTGTAGCTTTTCAATTAAAGGAATACATGGCATCTGTGAGCTCCTGAGTATCTTGGCCACTGCTCAGACCCATGTGAAAATTAATGAAGGGAAACCTCACTGAAATGGGTTAGAGAGGCTAGAAGGGAAGGTTAGAAGGGGGAGCCCTACTACTCAGTGTCAACCACAGGAAGACTTGTCAGTTGCAGAGACCAACAGAAGAGTAGCAACAGGAAAGAATCATCAGTTCCAGGGCCCAACAGGGAAGCATGTATGTTGCATCTTTTACAAGAAATCAATCAGCCCTGCAGTTCACCCAATGACAAAGGTGATCACCCTGAAATCTTGCTTTTTTTCCAGTGGGCTTTCATTCAAAACAACCCCTCCCAAATTTTTCCTTCTTCTCCATAAAATAATGCTCCTCTCCTTTGTTTGTTGAAATTGCCTATGGTTTTGCCAACGCTTGCATTTCTCTACTATTCCTGAATAAACCCATTTTTTTTTTTTCTGGTAGAATAGCTCACTTTTATTTTTAAGGTTAACACCTATCATTTCTCCCACTGGTATAGCTACAACCTTTGAAAATCCACCAAGGACCTATGGATCCACATGGCCTATCCTCTCCTGTTTACCAATGCTACCGCATGGAGTAAACCCAGAGAGGGAGACAGCAGAGCTCTCTCTTCTCACAGCTTTTTGAGCATTGGCTTTAGTATATGTGCTACCGAAGCAAGCACTTGAGCACTGGTTTTAATATGAGCCTGAGGGGAGCCCGCTATCGTAGCTGTCCTCCCCGCTCTGAGATCAGAGATGAGGGTGAGACGGGTCAAACCTAAAATAAGGAAAGAGAAGTGTTCTCCATCTCAAACAGGGGTTTGAGATGATAAACAGAGAAAGAAGTCGGCCAGCACTTTTCCCCTGACTCTCGCTCTGCACGAATAGTTTTGTCCCAACAAAGTGCTAAGTATCTGTGAAAATGCATACATTAGGGTGGTTTATTTTCTATGTCCAATAGTGTCATTTAATAAATAAATTTTGCTAGTAGTTCATTCTGTTAGCTCTCTAAGCCTAATGTTTGTCGTTAACTTTGTTGGGTAGATGCCAAGCTTTTTGACTGCAGAGTAACATTTTTGTTGCTCAGAATGCAACTTTGAATGATTTTTTTGATTAAAAAAATATTTTTTTGTTACTCCTCCTGTTTGTAACAAAATTTTCTAACTATATTGGAATAAATTATGTTGCGCTAGATAAAGAAAAAAATCAACAGATTTTTATCCATGAGGTCACTGCTTCTTTGAAAAAAAAAAAAAAAAAAGCAATGTTTTGATGACCTCCCACCAGTAATTGATGGAGTTTGAAACCAACCTGTATAGTCTGGTCCAGGGACAAATGGATTGCTGAGTTCCCATAGAAATATTTATTTAGTCATAGTTATACTTTGTCATAATTTTTATGAAGTTTTTAACTGAAAAAAATTTTTTTTAATATTTATTCATTTTTGAAAGACAGAGAGAAACAGAGTACAAGTGGGGTGGGGTGGAGAGAGAGGGGGACCCAGAATCTGAAGCGGGCTCCAGGATCTGAGCTGTCAGCATGGAGCCCATTGTGGAGCTCAAACTCACGAATCGTGAGATCATGACCCGAGCCAAAGTCGGATGCTCAACCAACTGAGCCACCCAAGCACCCCAGTTTTAACGTTTATTTTTGAAGGAGAGAGACAGAGCGTGAGCAGGGGAGGGGCAGAGAGAGAGGGAGACACAGAATCCGAAGCAGGCCGCAGGCCGCAGGCTCTGAGCCATCAGCACAGAGCCTGATGCAGGGCTCGAACCCACGAACTGTGAGATCATGACCTGGGCCGAAGTTGGACGCCCAACCGACTGAGCCAACCAGGCACCCTCTGAAGTTTTTATTTAAATTCCAGTTAGTTAATATACAGTACAATATTAGTTTCAGGTGTACAATTTAGTGATTCATCACTTCCATACAACACCCAGGGCTCATCACAAGTGCCCTTCTTAGTTCCCATCACCTGTTTAATCCATCTCCCCATCTATTTCCCCTCTGGTAACCATCAGTTTGTTTTCTATAGTTAAGAGTCCGTGTCTTGGTTTTCCTCTCTCTTCTCCCCCGACCATCATCGTTTGTTTTGTTTCTTAATTCCACATATGAGTGAATCATATGGTATTTGGTTTTCCCCAACTAACTGATTTCGCTTAACATTATACTTTCTAGCTCCACCCATGTCATTGTAAATGGCAAGATTTCATTCTTTTTGATGGCTAGGTAGTATTCCATTGTATGTATACACCACATCTTCTTTATCCATTCATCCATCGATGGACATTTGGGCTCTTTACATAATTTGACTATTGCTGATAATGCTGCTTTAAACATTGGGCTACATGTATCCCTTTGAATTTTTTGTATTCTTTGGGTAAATAACTAGTAGGGCAATTGCTGGATCATAGGGTAGTTCTATTTTTAATGTTGTGAGGAACCTCCATACTGTTTCCAAAGTAGCTGCTTCTTTTCAACGGCACGTGGGACATTCTCCGGAAGAGATCATATGCTAGGTCACAAATCAGGCCTCAACAAGTACAAAAAATTGAGATCATACCATGCATATTTTCTGACCACAACACTATGAAACTTGAAGTCAACCACAAGAAAAAAATTGGAAAGACCACAGATACATGGAGGTTAAACAACATGGTACTAAACAATGAATGGGTCACCCAGGAAATCAAAGAATAAATTTAAAAAATACATGGAAACAAATGAAAATGAAAACACAAGGTTCCAAAACCTTTGGGTTGTAGCAAGTGGTCCTAAGAGGCAAGTATATAGCAATATCAGTCTACCTCAAGAAGCAAGAAAAGTCTCAAATACACACCTAACCTTACACCTAAAGGAGATAGAAAAAGAGCAACAAACAAAGCCTAAAGCCAGCAGAAGGGGGGGAAATCATAAAGATTAGAGCAGAAATAAATGATATAGAAACTAAAAAAACACAGTACAAAAAATCAATGAAACCAGGAGCTGGTTCTTTGAAAAAATTAATAAAATTGATAACTCCCCAGCCACACTTATCAAAAAGAAAAGGGAAAGGACCCAAATAAATAAAATCACAAATTAGAGAGGAGAAATAATAACCAACATCACAAAACACAAACAATTATAAAAGAATACTGTAAAAAAATCTGTATGCCAACAAATTGGACAACCTGGAAGAAATGGATAAATTCCTAGAAATATAGAAACTACCCAAATTGAATCAGGAAGAAATAGAAAACTTGAACAGATTGATAATCAGCAAAGAAATTGAAATGGAATCAGTAACCAAAAATCTCCCCATGAACAAAAGTCCAGGGCCAGATGCCTTCACAGTGAATTCTACCAAACATCTGAAGAAGAGTTAATACCTATCCTTCTCAAGCTGTTCCAAAAAATAGAAATGGAAGGAAAACTTCCAAACTCATTTTATGAGGCCAGCATTGCCCTGATTCCAAAACCAGACAAAGACTCCAATAAAAAAGAGAACTATAGGCCAATATCCCTGACGAACATGATGTAAAAATTCTCAACAAAATACCAGGAAATCAAATCCTTCAGTACATTAAAGGAATCATTTGCCACGATCAAGTGAGATTTATTCCGGGGCTGTAAGGGTGGTTTGATATGCACAAATCATTCAACATGATACACCACATTAATAAAAGAAAGGATAAGAACCATATGATCCTTTCAACAGATGCAGAAAAAGCATCTGTTGACAAAGCACAGCATCCATCCATGTTAAAAACCCTCAATAAATTAAGTATAGATGGAACATACCTCAACATCATAAAGGCCATATATGAAAAACCCACAGCTAGTATCACCCTCAATGGGGCAAAAGGGAGAGCTTTTCCTTTACATTTAGGAACAAGACAGGGATGTCCATTCTCATCATATTGTTCAGCATAGTACTCGAAGTCCTAGGCAGAGCGATCAGACATGCAACAACAACAAAAAAAGGCATCCAAATCGGCAAGGAGGAAGTCAAACTTTCACTATCTGCAGATTACATGATAGCCTATGAAGAAAACCCGGAAGAGTCCACCAAAAATTTTTTCTAATTGATACTTGAATTCAATAAAATCGCAGGATACCGAATCAACATACTGAAATCGGTTGCATTTCTATACACCAATAATGAAGCAGCAGAAAGAGAACTCAAGGAATCAATCCGATTTATAACTGTAGTCATGTTTTTTGTTTGTTTGTTTTAAAATCCACTGCGTACACATCTTCATTTTACATTTGTTCCAGGACCTGTGACCACTGTTGAGGAGATTCTTCTTTAAATCCACTTTTATAAGTCTGAGGTTCCCTTAGCGTCCCTAAAATACTTTTCTCCTCCCCAGGGAGGGATGCGGGAAGCAATAAAAGTTAAAATTTCAGGACAGCTATTTATTAGTCTTAAGAAAGTCACATTAAGATCTCTGAACATCTTTAGGAAAATCAATTCCATTTTATTGTAACAAATGAAACATTTAATACTTGTGACATTACTTGAGACATCTTTGTTTCAAAAATTGTGCCAAAACAAATTTTGGGAGTTTTGAGGAACCTGGAAGTTCCTCAAAAGGTTAAGCAGAGTTACTATGTGACCTAGCACTTCCTCCTCTAGGTATATACCCAGGATAAATAACAATACACAACAACTTGGACACGCATTTCAGAGCGCATCAGTCATAATCATCAAAGGTGAACACAACCCAAATGTATACCAGCTGGTGGATGGATAAACAAAATACGGTAAAGCCACGCAATGAAATACTGATGCACGCTACAACATGAACGGACCATGAAGAGATGCTAAGTGGCTGTTACCAAAGACCATATATTATATAATTCTGCTTATATGAAATGTCCAGGATAGGCAAATCCATAGAGACAGAAAATAGATGAGCGGTCGTGTAGGGGCTGGGAATTCTCTAGAAGGGGCATGTGAGTAGCTGCTAAAGGGGAAGGGTTCTCTTGGGTGATGAAGATGTTCCGAGATTAGATAGTGCTGATGATTACACACCTCTGTAAATATACCCCAAGCCACTGAACTGTAAGCTTCAAGTGGGTGACTTCATGCTTTGCAAATTATATCTTAATAGGACGGTTATTTTTTTTTAAGAAGTTCCAACTATGTGTTTAATATCGCAACTAAAGAACAGAGGGAATGCTGCTGATGAATGATAGCTGCCCTAAGTGGGGTTTTAAATGGGCTTGGAGCCTCTGTGGCCTTTGAAGCAGGCATCTGGTTGAGAGGGAAGTCTCTTCTCAACACCGTCTCCCCCCAAAAGGTGGGGGATCAAACTTTGCCTGGACACCTTGCGAACGGAAGGCTGAGATTATTTAAGCAAAGGATGGAAGGCAGGGTGGCAGCATCTGAATGCCGTTCCTCGCGGTTTTTCACAAAGCAGCGGATCTCGAGCTTGGCAGGACACCACCGCGTGCTCACCTGAGGCGTTTAAACAAGATCGATGCCCGTGGTCCCACTTGGAGAGGTTCTGATTTACTGGGTCTGAGGTCAGGCCCGGGGTTGGAATTTTAAAAGCTTCCCTAGTGGTTCTGATGTGCGCACAAGGCTGAGAGGTACTGCGGTGGAGAAAAAGGAGTAGCAAAATATCTGACTAGTTTATTGGTCCCTGGGTGCTCTGAAATTTCCACTTACTGCTCATTTTTAAGAGCTTAAAATTAGGCCTCGCCCAGACAAGTGATTCTGGCAAGGGCTTAGAACAGCCAAGCTATTCTTAGCGATGTATTTAGGCTATTATTTGCCTTACTACTTTTAAGCTTCCAAAAACCATAGCTCAGTGATCGACGTGTTAGATGACTTGAGAATGTAGAACAACACAGCAGAAACCGCCAGAGCTATTAAGTTTAATAAAAGTAAACAATCACATGGAAATAACTCAAAACACCACGGCTGCGATAAACTGTATCTGGTTAATTAAACATTAGCCAAGATAACGTTGTTCTTTCGTAACCATTACAAAGCCGTCTTTAAGACTGTGATGATTTCTAAGAATGTAGCCGGCCTTCTGAGAAAGTAGCAGTTAATCCTGTATTTCAAAATTCTGAATAATACTGTTTATTGCTTTTTCCTCAGAAACCTCCAAAGTACTTGAGAATCACAGACAGTCACAACTTCAGAAACCGTTAGTGGCTCATTGCTTCCGTCAGTAGTAAATGATGCACATCATGTTGGCAGACGCCATCACAATGGCATAATTATAGCCCCTTTAACATTTTTAGCTTTTTTTTTTTTTTTTTTTTTTAGTATTTACTACCACATTGCTAAATGCCAGCTATGAGGCTATTTCTTGTTTCTTTTAAATTCCACATTAGCTAGTGTCTTTTCAAAATGAAATTGAAGATTTATTTATTATTTTTTTTTACATTCCCATTTTCCTCTCCTCACCTCCGCTGCGTCTCATCCCATTTTCCAGATATAATTACGATTTGCAGTTAGGTCAATATTCATGGTGTATTTTATTATGGACTATGAGACTGTTGTTTACTGTTAAGCAACACAGAAGATTGTGATTATATCTCCTTTTTGTGTAATTTTTGTGTATTCAACCTATGAAGGTATAATTGCCTTGGGTTTTTTTGTTTGATTGTTTAATATTTTTAGACCCATCATTAATTCATCCTCGAGATCTTTGTCAAAGTGATAAAACTCCTCCCAATCACTGTAAGCACTGTAAACACAAACACTATAAACACAAACCTAAAATTACAGCTTATCAACTCAACCGTTTTCTTTAAAGGCACCTTCCTGGAGGCCTCTGTCCTGTTCTAGTCTGGATCATGGCTTTCTAGGTGGGTTACACAGCTGTCAAGGGAATGCACTTCACCATATTTTAAAGAATTCCATTCTGTCCCTTGTGTTATGGATTCTACATTTTCTCTATCTTGGTTTACGCTTTTACCTTGTAAACCACATAGCCCATTGGAACAGAAATCATTCAAGACCTGACATTTCTAATTGTATAGTTATTCTACCCTCATACTTGGGTAGTTTGGTTCTAGAATTCTACATTGTAATCCATTTTCTCTTACGTTTTGGAAGTCATTGCTCGAAAGCTTGCAGCATTGCTCCAAACTCTTCTGGATTCCAATTTTTTTTTTTTTTGAGAAGCTTTATATTTATTTCAGTTGTAGTGATGTGTGTTGATATGGTTCCCTGTCATTTATTTTGCCAGCCACTCAGTAAACCCTTGCCATTGATCCAGGTTGGGTGAACTTTGCCTTATTTCTTTGAAAAAGTTCTCACTTCCATTGCTCTGTTTTCACTTCCTGGAATTCCTATATGTTGGATGTTAGACTTCCTGGAATAATTGAACTTACTAATATTCATATATCTTTTCTTTGATTTTTTTTTACCACCTTCCAGGAAGAATCCTCTATTTTCATTTCCAACCTATTAAATTTTAAATTTAAAAAATTTGCTCCCAAGAGCTAATTCTCCTAATGTACTTTTAAGAAATCAGTTCTTGCATCACAGATGTAATGTCTTCTGTTATCTCTTGAAAGCTTCTTACAGATTTTTTTCCCATTCCCTGCATACTCTGTTTACTCTGACTTCCTTTCAAAAATCTCTTTCATGATAAATATTTCCTAAAATGTTTATTTATAAGGAAGATAACACGAAGCTATCGGAAGCGTTGTGAAGCTGTGTGTGTGTGTGTGTGTGTGTGTGTGTGTGTGTGTGTGTGAGTCGAATCACCAGGGGCAGTCAGGCAAGAACCTGGATATTTGATTGAGGCTTCAGCAAATATCAGGGTCTGTAGGATTTTTTTTTCTCTTAACTCAGTCAATTTTCCCAGAGTGTAACCCTCCAATCTCTTGCCTAGGAGGTGGTTATGGGGTGAATTTTGTCCTCCCCAAAATATGGTGGAGTCCTCACCTCTGGAGCCTTGGAATGTGGCCTTATTTGGAAACAGAATCATTGAAGAGGTAATTAGTTAAAATGAGGTCCTACTGGAGTAGGGTGAGTCCTTCATCCAATATGATGGCATCCTTATAAGAACAGTGATGGGGGGCGCCTGGGTGGCTCAGTAGGTTAAGCATCTGACCCTTGACTCCGGCTCAGGTCATGATCTCATGATTCGTGAGATCGAGCCCCACATGGGGCTCTGTGCTGTCTACTTGGGATTCTCTCTCTCTGCCCCTCCCCTGCTCTCTCTCAAATAAATAAACTTAAAAAAACAAAAGAGATTCTTCCTTAAAAAAAAGAAAGAACAGGCAGGACAACACACACACACACACACACACACCCCAGATGGCTATGAGGAGATGGAGGCAGAGATTGGAGCGATACATCTACATACCAAGGAGCACCTTGGGTTCCCAGAAGCTGGAAGAGGCCATGTAGAATCTTGGAGCCTTCAGAGACAGCATGGCTCCACCAAGACTTTGGTTTTGGGCTTCTAGCCTCCTGAACTGTGGGGTGATACATGTCTGCTCTTAAGGTCACCTGGTTTGTAGTACTTTCTGAGCTACAACAGCTCTAGGAAACTAACACAGCTGCACAAGCCTGGCTTTCAATATTCTAGGAACCAGCAAGCAAGGATCTAGAGATTTTCCTCATTCGGTACATAGACTTTTATTTGTTCCTCTTCTTCTCATTATGGCACTTCCACCCTGCCCTCCGTTCCGCCTCAGCTCCTCTGTGGTTCAACGTTTCCCAGCATGTAAACCTCCAATATTATGCTGCAGTGGAGGAAGGATGACCTTCTGGCGGTGCAGGCTGGGGGCAGTGACCTCTTATTCGGAACTGGTGTTTTAACTGCTCCTTATACATATTATCAATCAGGCTTCCCACCCCCTTATTACCCTACCAATGGCTTGCTTGGTCCTTCTGAGTTCAAGTCTTTTCTGGGTTTTGTTCTTCAAATTTATGTTCTAATCTGCTTCCCTAGCAATGGAAGAGTAGGTAGGTTTTTGGTGCCTTTTTTTAAAATGTTCGTTTACTTTTTAAAAAGAGAGTGCAAGAGAGGGAGGGGCATACAGAGAGGGGAACAGAGGATCCAAAATGGGCTCCGTGCTGACAACAGCAAGCTTGAGGAGGGGCTTGAACTCATGAACTGCGAGATGGCTACCTGAGCCAAAGTCAGATGCTTAACCGACTGAGCCACCCAGGTGCCCTGGTTTTCAGTGCTTTTAAGTCAGTTTTTACTCCTTTGTCTGCTTTTTATGCCACCAATATTTAATTTTTTATTCTTACAGATCTATATTTTTTGCCGCCAGCAATTAATTTGCTGCCAGTATATTTTACTTATGTATATAAGTATATGAGTATATGAGTATATACTCATATATAAGTATATGAGAGTATATACTCATATATAAGTATATGAGATTCTTACGATTCTTATTCAATTTGGCATCCTGATTCGAATATAAGCAATGAGAATTATGTTTTACAAGCATTGCGATAAAGTGCTATCATTGTGATAGTTTTGCATTGATACCTAGATAAAAAACAACTTTGGAATTAAGGCAATGACTACATGTGTGAACCAAGCACATTACCCTGACATGGCGCTTAATAAAAAGCTCTTTCGCTTAGGTGATGGCTGAAACTGCTGGCATGCAAGTCGATTGCTTTGAAGGAAATTCCTCCGAAGGACAAGGTACGAATAGCTTTATTAATCTGAAAAATCCCTCCTACTGTCCTACAATGGCTGGACATGTCCACTCCTGTCACTTGCAATCACTGTGCCCAGGGTCTTCTGGAACATCTAATGAACATCTGTTTTGTTTATACAAGATCATCTCACTTTGAGTCACCACCATCCTGACACGGTGGAGTCACCTGTGCCGGCACGTTTCCTAGAAGAGCTTCTCAGCCACGAGGGTAGGGTGGCTCAGGACATACTGCAAGATGGTCTTCAAACCACTTTCAACATTTCCAGAAAACTCACAGCCAACAACACAATTTAATAAGTCTCAATTAGCCATCCTGGAGAAAGTCTCTACGGTAGCAACACTGAGCACCTTCCTAAGCCAACTGGTAGTTGATAATCTGGTTCTTATCGCAATATCCCTGGCACATGGAAACAAGTACATTTTCAAGGAGCACCTGGGTGGCTCAGTCGATCGAGCATCTGACTTCAGCTCAGGTCATGATCTCACAGTTGTGGGTTCGAGCTCTCCGTCGAGCTCTGTGCTGGCAGCTCAGAGCCTGGAGCCTGCTTCCGATTCTGTGTCTCCCTCTCTCTCTGCCCCTCCCCTGCTCGAGCTCTGTCTCTCTCTCTCTCAAAAATAAATAAACCATTAAAAATAAATTAACAAAACAAAAATACATTTTCAAAATACCTTAATGTCTCTGACCTAATGTCCTTTTCAAGGTCTTGTACAAATTCTGACTGATAATATCTGACAATTTCTCAGATTTCCTTATTTGTTCTTGTTCACAAAATTTCAGTCAATACACATTCTTGAGTTTTTCTGGGATTAAAAAAAAAATCATCTATGATTATTTTGGTAGGATTCAGGAAGGGCCAGAGAAAGGCTGTGCCCAGGCAGGCAAGTCCAGAAATCAAATCATGTAACTTTTTAGAGGATTCAAGCTACCAGCTAAGTTAGAAGAGAAGAGAATTTGTTCAGCTTGATGAAGGCCATCTACAAAAAAACCTACAGCTAATATAATACTTCATGGCAAAAGATTTAATACTTTCCCCCTAAGATCAGAAACAAAACAAGTATGTTCACTCTCATCACTTCAATGTAATATTGTACTAGAAGTTCCAGCCAGTGAAATCAGGCAAGGAAAAAAATTAAAAGGCACCCAGATTTGAAAGGAAGACATGAAACTGTGTTTATTTATAGGTGATATAATTGTCTATATAGAAAATCCAGTGAAGGTACTAAAAAGGTTTCTAGAATATATGTTAGTTTAGCAAACTTACATTATACAAGATCAATTTGTGAAAATCAGTTTTATCTTTATATACTAGCAAAGAGCAATTGTAACATTGAAATTTTAGAAAAACACTATAAATTCCTAGTATAAAAATGAAACCGGGATAAATCTAACGAAGGATATGAAAGTTATAAAATATAATATAAATATAAAATATTTCTGAGAGAAATTTAAGAAGTCAAATAAATGAAGTGATATATCATGTTAATGGGTTAGAAGACTCAGTATTGTTTAGATGTCAATAATCCCCAAGTGAACTATAGCTTCAACACAATTCCAATAAACATCCCAGCAGGCTTTTTATGTAGAAATTGACAAGCTGATTCCAGAATTCAAACAAAAATACAAAGATCCTACAATAGCCAAAATTTTGAGAAGGAGAAACAAAGTTAGAGGACTACTACCACCTAATTTCAAGATTAATAGAGCTATAGAAACCTAGATAGTACGGTATCATCACAGACAACAGTGGAACAGAATAGAGAGAAGAGAAGGAAAACCCCCACATGTGGATGACTGATTTTCCCAAAATGTGAAAGGAAATTCTGTAGAGAAAGGATAATGTTTCAACAGGAACAATTGGTCATTCATATGTAAAAAACAAACAAACAAAAAGCAATTTTCAATTAATGACTTTCACCATATGCAAAAATAAACTCAAAATAGACCATGGGACTAAATGTAAAACCAAAACTTATACAACTTCTAGAAGAAAACAGAGGAAAAAAAATCTTTGTGACTTTGGGTGGGGCAAAGATTTCTTAGTACGACACCAAGAATATAATCCATAACAGAAGAAATTGATAAAGTGGAGGTGAGCCAAATTTAAAACGAATGCCCTTTGGGGGGCCTGCATGGCTCAGTCAGTTAAGCGTCTGACTCTTGATTTTGGCTCAGGTCATGATGTCACAGTTGTGGGATCGAGCCCTGTGTTGGGGTCCACGCTGACAGTGTTGTTGTGGAGCCTGCTTGGGATTCTCTCTCTCTCCCTCTCTCTCTCTGCTCCTCCCCTGCTCACATGCTTATGCACTCTCTCTCTCAAAATAAATAAACAAACTTAAAAAAAAAATGAAATGAATGTCCTTCAAAAGGCAACGTTAAAAGAATAAAAAGCCAAGCCACAGATTCAGAGAAAATATTTGCAAAGTAGAATTTAGATAAAGGGTTGTATCTAAAATATATTAAGAACTAAAGGTCAATAATAAGGGAACAAAGAACACCTAAAATATGGGCAAAAGAGTTGAACAGACACTTCACCAAAGAAGATATATGGGTGAAAAGATGCTCGACATCACTAGTCACTAGAGAAATGCAAATCAAAATCAGAGTGCTATATCCTTGCATACCTATTACAATGGATAAAATTAAAAAGACCAATTAGGGGCGCCTGGGTGGCTAAGTCAGTTGAATGTCCAACTCTTGGTTCTGGCTCAGGTGATGACCTCACAGTGTGCGAGATCAGGCCTGGCATCGTGCTCTACCTTGGCAGCGTGGAGCCTGCTTGGGATTCTCTCTTTCCCTCTCTCTCCGCCCCTTCCCCACTTGCTCTCTCTCACAAAATAAATAAATACACATTAAAAAACACAAAAGACTGACTATACCAACTGTTAGCAAGGGTGTGGAGAACCTGGGCCTTTCCTACACTGCTGGTGGAAACATGAAATAGAATAACCACTTTGGAAAACGACTTGTCAGCTTCTTTAAAAGTTAAACATACACCTTTCCTATGAACCTGCCACTCCGGTGCTAGGTATTTACTCAAGGGAAATGAAAGCATCTCTCCATACAAAGACTTGTGTATAAACGTGTGCAGAAATTTTACGTAACAGCCCAAACCTGGAAACAACAAAATGTCCAGCAAGTAATGGATGAACAGACTGTAGCCTATCCATACGATGAAACGAAATAGACACGCAATAGAAGGAGTGAACTGTTGACACATTACAACATAAATCTCAAAAAAATTAGGCTGAGTGCAGGAAGCCAGACACACAAGATGTGCGCTGTACGATTTATACTTATGAAAGTCTAGGAAATGCAAACTCATGTGTAGTGACCAGAAAGCAGATCAGTGGTTGCCTGGGAGTGGGTGGGGAGAGGTAGGAAGGAGAGATTACGAAGAGGCACAAGAAATTTGGGGGGATTATCTTGATCGTGGTAGTGGCACTGGTGTGTGCGCACACACACATACACACACACACACACAACTGTACACTTTAAATATGTATCATTTATGGCATGTTAACCGTGCCTCAATAAAGCTATTAAAGTTCAACTCTAATTTGGTGAAGTTTCAGGATGGGGCAGAGAAATAGATACAGGTTAGTCACCAAGTTTAACTAAAAATATGATCACATGCCGTGTAAAAGAATCCTGTTCTCATTTCAAAGAGCACTTTTGAGAACTTTTGCTTGCTGTATGTCTCTCTATCACTCATTAATACTTCCATTCGTTTCTGTCTCATCTTGTTCCCGACATAACAAAGTTCTGGGTTGGGTACTAGGGATGGGCCCCGATGCAATGAATTACCAAAGGCGGCTGGAATGTTACTGCCCGAGGATTCATTCCTTAGTCAAATCAGGTACAGATCTGTCCATGAAGCAAGAGGATAGACGAAGCAATCTTTCAAGTTCTTTTCAATAAATTCATCGCGTAGTCATATCATAAATGGTTAACCGTGAAAATGAAGGAGCAAGTGGGTTAGATAATGGGTCTTGGCATTTGCAGTTTCATATACGCCCCCTCCCTTCTCACCCCTTGGTCCAACCCTTGACTCTATAGGTTCCCGGAATGGGTGGAACGAGCATGAGAGAAGCACACATGCGAGGTATGCCCAGGACAGGTATGGACATGCCAGAGGCACACCTACACCATGATTGGTGGATCTGGATTGGAATTCTTCTCCTCAGAAGTGCTTTACTCGTACATCACTTCTTTAATAAAAGGAGCCTCTGGTTTTACCAGTTATATGTTACTCACAACCATAGTGGGCAAGTCGTGTTTTTAATCTAAAATGTTTTTGTGCCCACAGTGATTGGGGAGTTCCCAAATGGTCAGGAATTCAGAATTCAGAAACCAAAACTCCCAGATCTCAAAAATCTTTAAAATAGAAACCAGAAGGCTCCAGTCTGGAATAGCACTTTACAAATGAGGTAAAGCAATTGACTAAATTGTTAAAGGAATCGGGAAGGAAAAAGGAAGAAAATTGGGGAAAACGAGACCCTTGAGGGTAGTGTCTACACTTTATTACCTCCGTATTCATGTTGCCAAGCACGGTAGGTAGACATCTGTTGGACATCTATCATATTGGGTGTGATTTGCATTCTTTTCCTCTTACTCTGATACTGGGCCACTCCTTTCCTGTGGGGGAGTCATTTTGTGTGAATCTGGTGAGACTCTCACTGCCCACTAGCCCACGGGTGACAGGGACTGGCAATTCATTTCCTCAGGAACAGTGATTGATTCAGAAATAGGCACATGAACTAGCTGGGCCCGTTGCAGTTTTCCCCAAGGCTTTTCTTGCTTGTTTGTTGGAGAGACTTTTCTGAGATATAGACATAGCTTCTGACTATAGGAAAAAAATATGAGGCTGTGAAGACTGTGTTTGAGCCCCCCCCCCCCCCCATCCAGCTGTCACTAAAAGTAGCCATGATCTTTTTTCTGTTTGAGCTAGCTTGAGTTGGGAATGTCATTGGCAACCAAAAGAATTCCAACTAATGCCACCAAGATGATTTAATGACATCCTTGAAAATAGGATTTTGAAAATAAATATGAAGATCAGCTGTCTTCCGACTCAATGAAACCAAAATATAAGAAAATAAAATCCAACCACATCTTGAGAGAGTATGGCTTGCAAGAAGGAACAATTTGCAAATGGTAAAATCTTTTAGACAATGAATGGAGGTCATGAGGGAATCTATAAACTTTCTTTTTTTGTAGAATTTAAATTTTTTTTTAGAATGTAAAAGAAATCTGGAATTTCTTTTTTTTTTTTTAGAATTTAAAATCTTTTAGACAATGAATAGAGGTCGTGAGGGAATCTACAAACTTTCTTTTTTTGTAGAATTTAAAAAGTTTTTTAGAATTTAAAAGAAATTGGAATTTTTTTTAGAATTTAAAATCTTTTAAACAATGAATGGAGGTCGTGAGGGAATCTACAAATTTTCTTTTTTTTTTTTAAGAATTAAAACAAATTTCAAAAGTGGTGTAGCTACCTGGGTCTGAAGAATGAGTAGCATCTCAAACACCTCTGAGAAGCCATCTGGGTGGCTCAGTTGGTTAAGTGTCCAACTCTCGATCTGGGCTCAGGTCACGATCTCATGGTCTGTGAGTTCGAGTCTCCTTCTCCCCTGCCAGTCTCTGGACTGGCAGCGTGGAGCCTGCTTGGGATTCTGTCTCTCCCTCTCTCTGCCCCTCCTCTGCTTGCATGCGCGCTCTCTCTCTCAAAATAAATCAACTCAAAAAAAAAAAAAAAGACTTCTGAGAATGCAACTATAGCCTCTGTGTCTAAGTTGCACTAATTAGGAATAAAATGAAGCTGGGGCTCCTGGGTGGCTCAGTCAGTTAAGCATCCAACTTCAGCTCAAGTCATGATCTCATGGTTCCTGAGTTCGAGCCCGCATCGGGCTCCCTGCTGACAGCTTGGAGCCTGGAGCCCGCTTCCGATTCTGTGTCTCCTTCTCTCTCTGCCCCTCCCTTGTTTGTGTTCTAAATAAATAAATAAATAAAACCCTTAAAAGAATAAAATGAAGCTACATTTCCTTTAGTATCCCGATTGCAATGACTTATCCTGACTGCCCCTGCCTGCACGCTGACTTTCCTAGTCTCTGCCCCTGGATGCCCTGTCTTTCCACCGAGTTCCCCACTCTCTCACATGCCAGGGACACAATTACTCTCAGTCTTCTACTCTTGTCTTCTCATCAGCTTGCTTGACTGTCTGGGTTCTCCAAGAGGAGTCCATGGTCAAGGAGCAGTCCTGTCTCCTGAATCTCCTACTGCCTCCTTGGGCTGCCAGAGCTGCGTGACTTCTTATGTGAAAGGAGGGAGACCGGCTTCCCTGTGAATGAAAATCACCTGCTGTCAGCTGGGGCCCGAGAGAGCACGAAAACCTCACCAGGTCGCTCATGAAAGCACGGTAAGCCGTAAGTTCAAACACGGTCTCTCTCTCATGTACATACGTATGTACATACACACACACAGATACACACACACACAGATACACACACACAGGCAAATACACTGCTTTTTAGGCATAGAACACAACTCTTTCTCTAAAGTCCATAGTCGGTCTGCCTACAGCCAGGACAAACTTGACCTTTGTCATATCGGACAGTGTAGTAATATGGAACCTTCCACATTTCCATTAAAAAATTTTTTTTTAATGTTTTTATTTATTTTTGAGAGAGAGAGAGAGAGAGCGTGAGTGCAGGAGGGGCAGAGAAAGAAGGAGACACAGAATCTGAAGCAGGCTCCAGGCTCCGAGCTGTCAGTACAGAGCCTGACGCAAGGCTCAAACTCATGAACCTTGAGATCATGACCTGAGATAAAGTCAGACGCTTAACTGACAGACCCACCCAGGAGCCCCTCATGTTTCTACTTTAAAAGAAGCTCTTCTGTTGGGATGAGCACTGGGTGTTGTATGGAAACCAATTTGACAATAAATTTCATATATTAAAAAATAAATAAAATAAAATAAATGCAAAAAAAATAAATAAAAGAAGCTCTTCAGTTTACTTTCTTTAGTGGGACTGGTATAATTGATCACTTTCTTCTTTATAATGTTCTGTATTCTTTGGATTTTTACTCTTTTGTTTTGGTATTGCTGTTTTATGAGTGAAGCGTGGAACCCTTGTCTCCCTTTTCCCATTACTCACTCCCTAATTGTCTTGCCCATTTCCTCTACATATATGGAGAATCATGCCAGACACTGCTATAATTTTTGCTTCAACAATCAAACATAATTTAGAAAACTCAAGAAGAGCCTGTTATATTTATCCATATTTGTACTCTCCATTGTTCTTTCTTCCAGATGTTCCAAGATCTTTTACAATTTTCTTTCTTTTTGAATCCCTTTTGCCATTCTTTTGGGGGTGGTCTGCTGGTGACAAATTCTTTTAATTCTTCTTCCTCTGAGAGCGCCTTGATTTCCCCTTCATTCCTAAAAAGTATTTTCCCTGGATGTACAATTCTGAGTTCACAGTTCATTTCTTTAAACGTTTCAGAAATGTTTTGCCACTTTCTTTTGGCCTCCATGATTTCGGATGAACAATCTGCTCTCATTCAAAATGTTTTTACTCTATGAGTAAAGCATTGTTTCTGTCTCTTGCTTTCAAGATTTTTTTTCTCTGTCTTTAGTCTTATGGCGTGTCCTGGCAAGAATTTCTTTGGGCTTGTCCTGTTTGGGGTTCAATAGCTTCTTGGATCTATAGGGTATACATGGTGCCAGATTCAGAGACATGCCAGCCATTACTTTGTCAAACACCTTTTCAGCCTCATACTCTTTCTCCTCTCTGATGACACAAATGAAAGCCTTTCAGTCTGTTTTCTTTCCACCATTCATTTTCAGCAAGTTTCATTGATCTAACCTTAAACCCATCGATTTATTCTCACTTCCTCTGTAGTCAGCTGTTGAGCCCATCCGGTGAGTTTTTATATTTTATTATAGGTTTCATTTCCAAAATTTTTACCTGACTCTTCTTTATAATTTCTGTTTCTTTGCCGAAACAGAATTTCAGCATCACAATTTCTCATTGAAGCATTCTTTACGATGGCGGCTTTAAAATCCTTGTCAGATAATTTCGACGTCTGTTGTCATCTAGTCTTGCCATCTGTTGATTGTCTTTTCTCATTCCAGCAGAGATTTTCTTCTTTCTTAGGAAAATGATTGATGTTTTAAATTAGTTTCAGGCACTTTGGTTATTGTGTCATGAGACTCTGGATCTTATCTAAATCTTCAGTTTTCGTGGGTTTCCTCTGACACTGCCCCCCCCTCCCCCCCCCGCCCAAGAGGAAGGATGATGCCGCCATTCACTGATTCACTGTCAGGTGGGATGGAAGTCCAAGGTCTTCCTGTGTTGTCCTCTGAGACTTCAGAAGATGGAGGTGCTTGTTCCTGACTGATTAGGATGAAAGTCCTGGCTCCTCACTCGGCCTTCTCTGACACCACCTCAGTTGGGGCAGAGGTGGAGAAAAGGAATGCTCCATCCCAGGTCAGTGAGGTCAAAGTCTAGGCCTCCCACTCAGTCTCTGTTGATACGGGTGCAGGTGGGGCTCAGTTTTTCCTGTGGCATTTGACTGCAGTAGGCTACTTATTGTCTACAAGTTTTCATTCTTGCTAGACTGCCACCCTCTTTTGGTGTAAAGGTCTACATCTGTGTTTTCGTCTACATCTGTTGGCATTTCTGTGTTGTTAGCCTCTCCAGCACCCAGCTGAGACTAAGAAAATTCAGGGAACTCAGTGCATGCCATTCTTTGGGTTCTGAACTCCCTAGCCATTCTTTTTCTTTGCTCACGTTTCCAAGGTCTTCTTCAATTTATTTTATATATGATATCCAAGGTGTTTAGTTGTACTTAGTAGAAGGAATAAGAAGTGTGTCTATTCCATTTCATCTGCAACCGGAAGTTTCTTTAGTTTACTTTTCATACTTAAAAGGCTCAGCTGGGAGTCATATTGTTTGTATTTAAGTCCCAACTACGCCATCTGAGATCATTCTTTGAGTCTCTGTTTTCTCATCTGTGAAATGGAGATTAAATCAGCACTTGCCTCATGGGGCTGTAGTGAGAATCAAATGAACACACACACACACACACACACACACACGCACGCACACACCCAGTACCAATGGCTGGCCCAGTAAGTGCTCAACAAAGCACTGAGCTGTTATTATTTACAGTAGCATAAGGTATCTATCTACTGGATAGATTGGCCCCACCCATGGGTTAGCAGGCTGTAGTTTCTCCTTTCAAGGTTTTGTGCTAGCTATTATGTGCCAAAGAAGGTGTCTCAAGTCCACTCCTGAATTAGCCCACACTTGAACCCAACCTCTTGACTGCATTGTACCTTACTTAAGGTTTCAATCCTCAGTACCAACAGCAGGCTCTTCCCTCCTGGGCACCATTTCCCATATAATTGCTCCGGGAAATTGGAGCTTTCTACTTTCCACTGCCTCAAGTGTTCTTAGAGATCTCTCCTTAGTTTCCTCCAAAGCACCTTATATAACAGGCTCACCAAACGTTTTAACATTACACACACACACACACACACACACACACACACACACACACACACGTATATATGTTAGTACAGAGAAAACGGAACTTTAGGAGTGTATATCAATCATCACTACTCCTAAATCAGCCATGCTACAACATCTTGAGTATTTTGTGTCAACTGAAAACTCTTGAAAGTTTTGTCCAAATAATACAGCTCTTACAACCCATAAAGCAAAAGACAGCACAGTGATTGGACAAGTCTATATGTTTTGCTGTGCTCACGAGCATAGCTACCATCTGTCACCATACAGTGCTCTTAGAATATCATTCACCGTATTCCCCATGCTGCACCTTTCATCCCTGGGACTCATTTATTCCATAACCGGTAGCCTATACCTCCCACTCCCCCTCATCCATTGTGTCCCTCCCCCCAACCTCTCCCCTCTGGCAGCTATCAGTTTGTTCTCTGCATTTATGGGTCTGTTTCTGCTTTTTTGTTTGTTTTGTTTTTTTTAGATTCCACATGTAAGTGAAATCCTATGGTATTTATCTTCCTCTGACTTATTTCACTTAGTATAACCTCCTCTAGGTCCATCCATGTGGTTGCAAATGGCAAGATACAATGATAGTTTTTAAAACAACAGTATTTATCTTGTCCCTATACCACTAAAAACAATCTACAACAAAGGAGTATTGAAACCATCTTTTAAAAATGTTTTCTGTGTCTTTCTACTAAGAATTCAAACATCTTAAGAAATAATTAAATAGCTCTAATTCATACAACTATACACTCTTCAAATAAAGATACATCTTTTCATGCATCCAAGAACTAGTCACAAAATATGATTTTTAAAAACAATATATTTCAAAAAAAATAGAAATAGCATAGGTAACATTAGTTTTTGGCAATATTATTTTGTACCAGCCATAATTAAATTAGAAACTAATAACAAAAGTATACCAACAAATAATAAACATTTTTTGTATCAAGGAGGATATTGAAATGAGATGTGAAAACAGTGAAACATCTGAGATACACACAAAGCAGGTGCTTGGAGGAAAAGGGAAAGTCTTAATACTGAATTTTTTTAAAAAGCAAGATTGACAGTAAAATAATTCAATGTACAAATCAAGAAATCGGAAAAGCAGAGGAAAATAAGTCTAATGGTATAAAAGTTAATGGATTAATAAAGATAAAAGCGGAAGTTAGAAACTGAAAAAACTGGCAGATCCGAGAAATTAAATCTGAAACCGAATTCTTCAAAAATAAAGCAAGATAAGTCAACTGTTATTCAATTTAACTAAGGTTAAAAGAGTAAAATTATGAATGCAGAAAATAAGAATTTATATGAGAGACTCAAACATAGATACAGGAGAAATTAAAAGATGTAGGAGAGACTACCTTGTACATCACTATAAAATAAATTTGAGGACCTGGTCCAAATGAGGGATTACTAAAACTGATCTCAGAATGGAAAGAAAATATAGGGACTGATTACCATAGAAAAAGCATATGTAGGGGCACGGGGGTGGCTCTGTCGGTTGAGCATCTGACTCTTGATTTTGACGCAGGCCATGATCTCATGGTTCGTGAGTTCGAGCCCCACATCAGGCTCTGCGTTGTCAGTGCGGAACCTGCTTGGGATTCTCTCTCCCTCTCTCTCTTCCCCTCTCCTGATAGTGAACTCTCTCTCTCTCAAAGTAAATAAATAAACATTTAAAAAGTGTGTGTATGGGGAAATATTAAAGAGGTATTCCCTAGAAGGTGCCCTGATACAGATATTTTTACTTAAGACTTCTACCAAATCTTCAAGAAATAATGACTTTGTGCTTCTATGTTCTAAAGTATGCAAGGATAAGACTTCTAAATTTCTGAAGAAGTGAATATAACTACAAATACAATACAAAAAAATAAAATTATAGTTCAATATCACTTGTGAATATGTATATAAAAATCCTAAGTAGTGATACCCATAAAAAAAACCCTAAATACCATATTAGCAAGCAGTTAAGAAATACATTAAACAAATAATATAACTTGACTAAGTGGTATTTACTCCATGAATGCAAGGATTTTTCAGTAATTCACCATTTAGTAGAGAAAAAGTGGGAAAATAATATAATTATCTCCACATACACTGAAAAGCATTTGATGAAGCCCAACATCCATTTTTTAGAACAGCTCTTAATAAAATAGGAATACTAAGATGGCTTAGTCAATAAATTATATTGAGATAACTGGCTATTCACCCGGAAAAGAGAATTGGATGACTGCTTCTCACTTTACACCAAAACAAATTACAGATGCATGAGATTAAATTTAAAAAGTAAACTTATTAAAGTATTAGAAGAAAATATGACAGAATTTCCAAAAGAATCTTGAGCAAGGAAAAAACTTGCCCAGCACCACACAAAAATCAAGAAGCAACAGATTTGTATATTCCACTACCTAGAAACAGAAAACAAAGCTGCAAAGCATTGAAATTCCATAAACAAAGGAAAAGGAGAAATGATAAACTTGGAAAAATATTCATATCACATCACAGAGTTAATTTTCCTACAGTGTCTACAAATTAATAATAAACAGCCAAAAGCCAATATAAAAATGGCAAAGAACATAACTAGATAATGAACAGAAAGAGAAATGCAGATGTTCTTAAACATATAATACATGCATAATCTCATTAATTACAAGAGACACCTTTTCTTTTTTTTTTATGTTTATTTATTATTTTTGAGAGAGAGAGAGAGAGAGACAGAGTGCCAGTGGGGGAGGGGCAGAGAGAGAGACACACACACACAGATCCAAAGCAGGCTCCAGGCTCTAAGTTGTCAGCACAGAGCCCAATGCAGGGCTCGAACTCACTAACTGTGAGATCACGACCTGAGCTGAAGTCAGATGCTTAATTGACTGAGCCACCCAGGCGCCCCAAGAGACTCCTTTTCTTATATGCCAAACTGACTACACATCATGTTGGTGAGGGTTGGAGAAATAGCCATTCCCTTCTATTTTTAGTGATAGTGAAAACTGATTTAACTTCTGTGGAAAGCACCTTAGCAATATCTGCCCAAATTCAAATACACGCACCCTTTGACTCAGGAATTTCACTAATAGGAATTTATCCTACAAAAATATTCATAATTTCTGATATTTCATACGAAGATTCACTATAGCATTGCCATATATATTTATTTAATAGCTAAACATTGCAAATCTACATGTCCAAAATTAGGGGGCCAGTTTCTTAATTACAATAGATACATGCAACGGAGTACTCAACAGCTTTTACAGAAGGAAGAATACTGTGTGCACTGGGTAAGAAACATCTCCCAGACACAGTATCAAATAAAAAGGCAAAAGGCAAAACAGTGAGAGTGTATGATACAATCTGTTTATATAAAACAAAAATAAACCCACAAAAATGCATATTTAATACAGCTATTTTATATGTACATACTATACATTTTCCTATATTTCTCTAAGGTGACCCGACACACCGGCAATCCTGGTTACCTCTCAAGAGTGAACTGGGTGCCTTGAAGGAAAGACGCAAGGATACCCTTGTCTTACGTCAGATTCTCTAGACACCGAGGCTGAGATAGGGATTATTGAATGTGTGATTTCAGGAGAAGGGGAGATAAGAAGGATAAGGCAGGAACCAAAAGCTAAGCAAGAAGGTGTCTTAGCTGGAGTCTAGACTAAGTTCTGGAGTGTGCGTTTTGTCCCAGCGTTGGTCCTACCTTGAAACAAGGGGCCCGGGTCTTGGTACCTTTATCCGTCAATCCTTGGCTGTGAGCTGCCTCTGGAGGAGGGAGGATCCTCTCGGGAGGCTGTTATTGGCTAAAGGCAATTGTCTAGAAAAGGAGCAGCTCTGAGCAATTAGCAATCAGTCTCCAGAGCAGCGGGGGAAGGAGCAAGATTAGAAGCAGGGATCCGGGCCCAAAAGTTGCCTACTGCAAAACCTCACTGTACTTTTTGAAAGCTGTAGAGGATGTACGGACCTCTTCCAAAAAAAAAAAATTCAATTAAAAAATCAGTATTACAGAGGGTCTCTTTGTGGTTCGTCTAGATTCTAAATTCAGCATGAATGCCAAAATTTAAACGGGAAAAGTTAGCCTTAGACATCCTTAGCAGGGCTCCAATTTAGGACCACATGTTAGTCATTTTTTCCCCCAGGATTGGAACAAATTGTGTTTTTTTGGACGAACACCACGTGAAATAGTTGGCTTGCATTTGTGTGACCTTCTGTTTGAAACATTTACCACGTTAAACACTGGACTTGTATTCATTGGTGCGAGGCCCCGGGACATGGAGAGGAACGGAGGGAAGAGTGGAGTTTTATGTACCATCGCTCCAGGATGGAATCGTGTGTTGGTCTGTAGCCTTTATTTTTCCACACTAAATGTAGTCGTGAGTGTAGTACATGTCGCACAGAAAAAATTACCCGGACTGGACAAAATGAAAAGATAAGTAAGGGATATTTTAACATCGTATTAGAGAATTTTCTAACAGACTCACCTGAGTTGTAGCTCTCAAGAAATATCACTTTGTCTGAGCACTGATTCGGGCCCAGATGTCTCCTAACTCCGTAAAGTTAGATGTTAACTTGTAAAACTTGCAAGGTATGATCCCCCTCCCCCCCACCCCCAATCTGGTAAATAAGATGAACCCAAAGGTTATGGTTTTATTGCCTTATGGGATATGATCCTGTTCCATGTCTAACTCAGCAATGTGATTTCAGCATCCCTGTTCCCCCTGACGTTTCCATCTCAGTTTCTCATATCCTCATCAAACTATTTTCTCTGTTTTCTGTTTTCTTCATTAGTGAGTTAAGTAAAATATTGACATGTACTAATTATCTTGATAATCATGCTTTTTTTTTTTTTAAATTAATGTTTATTAATTTTTGACAGAGAGAGAGAGAGAGAGACAGAGCATGAGCAGGGGCAGAGAGAGGGAGACAGAATCCGAAGCAGGCTCCAGGCTCTGAGCTGTCAGCACAGAGCCCGACGTGGGGCTCGAACTCACGGACCGTGAGATCATGACCTGAGCCGAAGTCAGACGCCCAATTGACTGAGCCAGTCAGGCGCCCCGATAATCATGCTTTTTAAAAAATTTGAGAAAGTATGCTTTTTCGGTATGAATTAACATAATGTACATTTATGTGGTTAAAAGCACACACTATGTAGCTTGCTAAAAAATAATACATTGACAGTGAATCCCAGTGGAATAAAACACTACTAGATTCATTATACATTATCTTCTCTCTGGAGGGCATGGTTGCATGTGTTTTAATCTAAGCTTATGAGTCTCGCCTGGCTGCTGAAGTACTTGACGTGTATAGATAGTGCTTTGAAAAATAGCGTCACCAGGAAAGAGAATAAAAAGGAAAACATTCATATATTTTTCCTGATGCATTTGCCCCCCAAATCCACGTACCATGTTTAAGCAAATAAAAATATAGCACATCTAGTTAAACTTGAACTTCATGTGAACAATGAATAATTTTTGGTATACGTCTGTCCCAAATATTATGTGTACTTTATCTGGAAAGGTTACCTGGGGTGTCTCAGAGGTCAGACGGGATTGTGGGAAACTTGGGGCAAGAAGGTGATTGGCCGCAATGCCAGAAATGCAAAGGGCCATAGGCACAGACTGAGTGCTGTGCTCTGAATACCAAAGGCCAAACCCAGGATGTAGAAACCTGTTCCAAGTTCATTCCGAGGAGTGAACGATAAGCGTTGAGTGAGAAGCCGAGTGGCAATGGAACAGGGCAAACAGCTAGAGCCAGAAATGGGGCCAATGTGGAGAATTCACAGAGCTGCTCTGAAGGTTAATGTGGTAAGTGGGTTCTTACTGCTCTGGAGGGTCCATCCAGATGAAGGAGTTGACTAGACATATCTAAAAATTCAGGGTCAGGGAAGACATATTTTTTAAATGGTGGCAAAACACATATAACATAAAATTTACAGCTTTAACCATTTTAACTGTACAATTCAGCGGCATTAAGCACATTCATGGGGTTGTACAAACCATCACCACTATCAATTTCCAGAACTTTTTTCGTCTTCCCGAGTAGCACCTCTCTATTCACTTATTCATAACTCCCCCGTCCCTGGTCACTTCTATGAATTTGCTTACTCTAAGTACCTCATACAAATGGAATCATACAATCTTTTTCTGTGTCTGGCTTATCTCCCTAAGCATAATGTTTTCAAGGTTCATCCATGTTGGAGTATATATTAAAATTTCATTCCTTTATTTTTTAAATTTTTTATTAAAAAATCTTTTTGATGTTTATTCATTTTTTGAGTGACAGAGAGCACAAGCAGGAGAGGGGCAGAGAGAGAGGGAGACAGAATCCAAAGCAGGCTCCAGGCTCTGAGCTGTCAGCACAGAGCCTGACACGGGGCTCGAACTCAAACGGTGAGACCATGATCTGAGCTGAAGTCGGACACTTAACTGACTGAGCCACCCAGGCGCCTCGGAATTTCATTCCTCTTTAAGGCTGAATACATACCCACCATATGTGTATACACACACACACACATGACACATTTTGTTTACCCATAAAAAGGACATGTTTGTAAACATTTTTTATTTGTAAAAAATAATTTTTTGTAAACATTTTATTTTTGTAAATATTTTATTTCATAATTTTTTAATTTAATTTTTTGTAAGCATTTATTTTATTTTAATTTATTAACGCTTATTTATTTATTTTGAGAGAGACAGCGTGTGCAAGCAGGGGAAGGGGCAGAGAATCCTAAACAGGGTCCGAGCTGTCAGCACAGAGCCTGATTGATGCAGGGCTCTATCCCCTGAACCGTGAGGTCATGACCTGGGCCAAAACCAAGAGCTGGATGCTTAACTGACTGGGCCACCTAGGGCCCCGGACATTTTATTTTTTAATTTTCCTGTGTAAGATGCCTATTCCTATATTATGTCATAAGGAGAACATTTTATTTTAATTTTTCTATGTTTTTATTTGCTTATGCATTTGTTGCTAAAAAATACCCATTCCATAATTACGTGTATTAAAATACAGCCTTAAAATGAAAAAAAAAAATCGAGGAGTCGGCACAATGTTACATTAGTTTCAAGCGTGCACCAGAGTGATCCAACTCTCTGTACGTTATGCCATGGTCACCACAGGTGTAGCTACAGGTCACCATCCAATGCTGTTACAGTATCATTGCTTGTATCCTTTATGCTGTGCCTTTTCCTGTGACTTATTTCCTCCATAACTGGAAGCCTGTATCTCCCACTCCCCTTCACCTGTTTTGCCGATCCCCTCACCCCCTTTCCTCTGGCAACCATCAGTTTGTTTTCTATATTGATGGGTCTGATTCTGCTTTTGTTTGTTTATACATTTGTTTTGTTTTTAGATTCCACATATAAGTGAAATCATATAGTTTTTATCTCTCTTAGCCCGACTTACTTCACTTAGCATAGTTCCCTCTAGGTCCATCCATGCTGTTGCAAATGCAAATTATATATGCATATGTGTCTGTGTGTGTATATATCTATCTATCTTCCTTATCTATTTTATATATATATACACACACACACAGATTATATATATATATAATCTTCCTTATCCATCCATCTATTGATAGACACTTAGGTTGCTTCCATAATTTGGCTCTTGTAAATAATGCTGCAATAAACATGGGGGTGTGTATATCTTTTGGAATTGGTGTTTTCGTTTTCTTTGGGTAAACACCCAGAAGTGGAATTATGGTATCCATGGTATGTCTATGTTTAACTGAGGAAACTCCATACTGTTTTCCACAGTGGCTGCACCAGTTTACATCCCTACCAACAACAGTACACGAGGGTTCCTATTTCTCCACGTCCTTGCCAACACTTGCTGTTTCCTGGCTTTTTTATTTTGGCCATTCTGACAAGTATGAGGTGGTTTTGATTTGCACTTTCCTAATGAGTGATGTTAAGGATCTTTTCATGTATCTGTTGACCATCTGTATGTCTTCTTTGGAAAAATGTCTATTCAGGTCCTCTGCCCATTTTTTAATCAGATTGTTTGAAAGATACCTACTTAAAACTGCTCTAGGGGCGCCTGGGTGGCTCAGTCAGTTAAGCATCCTACTTCAGCTCAGGTCATGATCTCAGGGTGCATGGGTTTGAGCTCCGGGTCGGGCTCTGTGCTGACAACACAGAGCCTGGAGCCTGCTTTGGAGTCTGTCTCCTGGTCTTTCTGTTCCTCCCCTGCTCGCTCTCTCTCTCTCTCTCTCTCTCTCTCTCTCAAAAATAAAGATTAAAACATTTTTTTCTAATTGCTCTAGAGTCTTTGGATAGACTGGGTAGCTCTGTTAACTTGGGCTAGGCTTTTGTGATCTCAGCTGAATTGCCTGTCATATCTGTGGTACCTTCTAGGTTGGCTGGGAGCTGGCTAGTCTGGGGCAGCCTCACCGAGGGTGACTTATCTCGCTCCATGTGGTCACTTATCCTCCAGTAGGCTACCATGATCACGTGGTAGTAAAATAAGGAGAAGGGTGGAAGGTGTCTCTAAGCCTAGGGATGGAATTAACACGATGTCCCTCTTGCCTCATTCTTTGTGGTCAAAGTAAGTCACAAGGCCAAGCTGGATTCAAGGGATGAGAATTGAGTCCAGCTTTTGATGGGAGGAGCTCAAAATTCATGGCATCTGGGGTGCCTGAGTGGCTCAGTTGGGTAAGCATCCAACTTCGGCTCAGGTCATGATCTCGTGGTTTGTGAGTTCGAGCCCCGCATTGGGCTCTGTGCTGTCAGGGTGGACTTCCCCTTCGGCCTCTGTCTCCCTCTCTCTCTGCCCCTCCCCTGCTCACTCAAAATAAATCTCTCTCAGAAATAAGTAAACATTAAAGAATTTTTTTTAATCATGGCGTCTATCCATATATGAGGAAGGAAATAATTGTGGTCATCTTTGCCAAAAGGCTACCACAACCTAAATAATAACATCGTTTTATAAGTTTGTTTTCTACTTCTCAAATTGATCTACAGAATCCATGCAACCCCTATCAAAATTCTGCGGGTTTTTTTTTTTTTTTACAGAAATGGACAAGCTTATTCCAAAATTCACATAAAATTTTAAGGGACCAAGAAGAGACAACACATTCTTAAAAAAAAAGAAGAGTAAAGTTGGAGGATTTACACATCCCAATTTAAAAACTTACTACAAAACAACAGTAATCAAGACAATGTATTGGCATAAGGATAGCAATGTAGAACAATGGAATGGAATTGAGATATAAATAAACCTCCATAAATAAATGTCTGCATCTATGGTCAATCGAAACTTGACAGAATGCCAGGACCGTTCAGTGTGGGAACAATAGTGTTTTCAGCAATTGGTGCTGGGACAACTGGACATGGAAAAGAATGTGGTTGGATCCCTATCTCACATCACATTCAAAATTGAACTCACAGCAGATCAAAGACCTAAATATAACAGCTAAAACATGAATGCTCTTGGAAGAAAACGTAGTAGTAAATCTTCATGACCTCCTTCCTATTTAGCAATAGATTCTTAGACGTGATACCTAAAATATGAGCAACAAAAGAAAAAAGTAGACAAATTGGATTTTTTTATATTACATACAATTTATTGTTAAATTGGTTTCCATACAACGATAAATTGGATTTAAGCCAAATTGAAAACTTCTAGTGTCATGTTTCAAACAACACTATCAAGAAAGTGCAAAGAAAACCTACAGAATGGGTGAATGTATTTGCAATCATATATCTGATTAGGGACTTAAATCTAGAATATATAAAGAACTTTTAAAACTCAGTATTAACAGGGCGCCTGGGTGGCTTGGTCGGTTAAGCGTCCGACTTCGGCTCAGGTCATGATCTCATGGTCCGTGAGTTCGAGCCCCGCGTCGGGCTCTGTGCTGACAGCTCAGAGCCTGGAGCCTGTTTCAGATTCTGTGTCTCCCTCTCTCTGACCCTCCCCCGTTCATGCTCTGTCTCTCTCTGTCTCAAAAATAAATAAACGTTAAAAAAATTAAAAAAAAAACAACTCAGTATTAAGAAATGTAACCTAATTTTAAAATGGACAGGGGAATCTATAATTTATTTTTGTAATAATTTTTTAAATGTTTGTTTATTTTTGAGAGAGAAACACACTGAGACACACAAGAGAGGGGCAGAGAGAGACTGGGAGACACAGAACCAGAAACAGGAATCCAGGCTCTGAGCTGTCAGCACAGAGCCCGACACGGGGCTCGAACTCAGAACGGCAAGATCATGACCCGAGCCGAAGTCGGATGCTTCACCGACTGAGCCACCCAGGTGCCCTGGACAAGGGATCTAAATCGACATGTCCTAAAGAAGATACAGAAATGGCCAAAAAGCACATACAAAGACACTCAATGTAATTAATCATCAGGGAAATACAAATCAAAACCACAAGCTCCCACTTGACACCCATTGGGATGCCTATCATTAGAAAGTCAGATAATAAAATGTTGGTCACAGGAACTGGTCACAAAAGATCACATAGTGCACGATTCCATTTATATGATGTGTCCAGATACACAAACCCATAGAGATAGAAAGTAGATTACTGTGGCGCCTGGGTGGCTCAGTCGGTGGGACATGTGACTTGGGCTCAGGTCATGATCTCCCGGTCTGTGGGTTCGAGCCCCGCGTGGGGCTCGGTGCTGACAGCTCAGAGCCTGGAGCCCGCTTCGGATTCTGTGTGTCCCTCTCTCTCTGCCCCTCCCCCACTTGTGTTCTGTCTCTCTCTGTCTCTGAAAAATAAGTAAATGTAAAAAAAAAATGAGGAAAAAAAGAAGAAAGTAGATTACTGTTTGCCAGGGGTCAAGGGAAGAGGGAATCTAGAATGCCTGTTAATAGGTATGGAGCTTCTTTTTGAGGTGATTTAAATGTTCCAGAATGAGAGGGGAGTGACGGTCGTACAACATCAAGAACATCCTAAAAACCTTTGGGTTGTACCCTTTAATGTGGTGAATTTTATGTTACGAGCATTTTATCTCAATAAAAAAATTGTAGCTGGTTTTGTGTTGTAGACATTAAGACTAATGGCTGCATACACTTCTATTTAAGGGGAGCTCATTAAGTCATTGATCCCCTCATTAAATCGAGATGAATTATTTTAAGCAAACTTAAGTACACTTAAAAAAGTTTCAGTAAAAGTGCTCAAGTGTTTCTAGCTTCTCACGGCTCTGACGTACACTGACTATAATTTGCATCCCTACACCCTCTTTACATGACCGTGCTTACTTGTGGGAAGAATAAGAAACTCAACCATTATTCTAAGCTCATGGTTTTAATTAGTGTAATTATATCAACCCGAGGGAGTTTTTAAAAGCATTTGCTACACATTAAAGTAGGTTTTAATAGCTGTAATTTTCAGATTTAACTATTTGGCCTCAATACCTACTTCTTATTTACACATTTTTACAAAAAAAAAAAAAAAAGGAAGAATGAATTACAGGCATTTCTGTTTTTGGAGTCCTTCCCTGGGTTCACATTATGACAAAATGCTTTTGTATTTAGGACAAAGATCAATATGGAGTGATTCAATAACAAATCGATCTTGAATTACAAGTATTGCCATGGTCACACTACAGCTAACGTTAGTGCAACACGGTGACAGTGTGCATCTAAATAATTACTATCTGCTTTGTCTATGAAACGTTATGCAAATAAATTTTTAATTCATTACTTTTTCCTTAACTAAAGCTTTTGTCTCAGAAGGGTGTCTCTTGAAACCTACCTTGCCGAATGTTTGATTAACTATTACTATTTTATACATTTAAATAAAAGTACGATTGATACCTGGGACTTGGAAGATTCTTAAATTTTTGAATAAGAAATGAATTTATTGATTTAGAAAAGATAATGCCCAGAGTTGATAAGGATGTGGAAAAATAGACACTGTCAATACTCTTGGCTGGAGATATAAATTGCTGCTAACCTTCCGGAAAACAAGTTGGGTTCAAAAACACAGCAAGATTCTGAAACTTTATATAATCTTTGACCCAAATATTTCAATTTTAGAAATATGTCCTAAGAAGATAATTGGGTTAATGTGGAAAGTTTTGTTCGTTGTATCACTGTTTCTATATAAAAACTGTACTGGGGGCGCCTGGGTGGCTCAGTTGGTTAAGCGTCCGACTTCAGCTCAGGTCATGATCTCATAGTCCGTGAGTTCGAGCCCCGCGTCAGGCTCTGTGCTGACAGCTCAGAGCCTGGAGCCTGCTTCAGATTCTGTGTCTCCCTCTCTCTCTGCCCCTTCCCCGCTCATGCTCTGTCTCTCTCTGTCTCAAAAATAAATAAAAACATTTAAAAAAATTAAAAATAAAAATAAAAGCTGTACTGTATGCCATCTACATATCTACCAGTAGGTATTAAGGTTGACATATTTATGCAGGAAAATACTCTGTGGCCATAAATTGATATTCCTTACTATGGAACCATGTCCAAAATACGTAATTGATGGAAAAAAGAACCATTAAGATGGTTCACAGAGCCTTTACACTTTCTATATTTTCCGAATTGTTGCAATGAGCATGTGTTACATCTGTAGTCATAAAGGTCAATAAAATGATTTCTATCTCACAAGGAAAGATGCCTTTCTGTGCAGTAACCAGTGGTTACCCCTTTCTACCTTATCCTTTTTAACTACTAGATGTCATTCTTCTCCTAGGACTTCTTTGAGCTTCCCCACTACACTACCCTGAAAGGAAGGCAAAGTGGATAGCTCCCTCCTGTCTGACAGCCTAAAAGATGTCACAATCGGGCCAAAGTTCACACCAGCTGAGGACACTGATGGCCAATTCCAGAGTCGTTAGCTAGTTGCTGCATTCAGGGTTCTTAGGTAGAGAGTCGCTACAATGTTTTACAATTAAGTTTGCTTGACGCCTCTTGCAGTAGCTTTAAGGAGCTAAGCACAGGTCACCCTACTGACCTCACCAAACCCTCAGCCTTGGGGACTCAGCCTTGGGGACTCCCTCAGCCTTGGGAACTCTCCCAATCCTCTGACATTCCTCTCTACTGTTCATCCCATCCCTCCTGTTCTCCGTCCAGGAGAATCCTGCATAGGCTTCCTTCAAGGGGCCTTTAATAACTTAGTTGGTCTCATTTTATTGGGGGTAGGAGAAAGAGTCTGCTGACAACTCTGTTTCCATCGTGTTAAGTATCAGGTGTACTGAAACCACACATTAATGTGCTTGGTCACCTGGATGAAAAGTTCATTTCACTTGGCTACTCTTAGGAGAAAAAAGTCCCATACCTATGATCTTGTTCTATAAACTTAAAGATGACACAAATAAAAGGTAGGAGGATAGGATATTCACAAGTTGACATGAGCTGTATTAGTCATAAATACCCTTCCTTCCAGGAAAAAAAAAAAAAAAAGGAGGGGGATAGTACGGAGCTCACCAGCCTCAGAAATGCCACTTGTCCAAGAATTGTGTGCAAGTCATCTTATCACTGTTCTTATATAACATGGTACCCCCATGGTTGACTTCCGGTAAGTGTCCACTAAACATAAAGGGAGTTAATGTTGCATAGAAACAATATGAATTTTATATATTCAGTTGTGCACCGCTGTTGGATCTTGATATGCTGAATGTTTGCAAGGAGGCCTCCACTATAGCCAAGTTAGATCCAAATTCACAACGAAATTGGCAAAGTTTGTATTTTTGAAGAGGAAAATTGCATCCTACAGAGAATACTGACATCTGTAATTCTGTAATTGAAAGCAGTATTTATGAAAGAGAGAAAAGTTTTAGTGATCAGAGGAAATGAAAAAAAAAAAAAAAGTAAAACATATTTGTCTCAAAACAGCCAAGACTGGACATATCTCTCAAAGCTTCCACCAAAACTGGGTTACAAAACTGAGTATAATTGCAGGTGAGTCCTAGATTATAAAAATGAGGGAAATCCAAGTTTTTGTAATTATCTGTTATAAGCCCTGGGTGTGATTTTTCACACTCACTCCAGGCCAGTCTCCAGAAATTGGCCGTGTCTCCCTTGGGCTCCTTTATCGTGCCCAACCAGGTGCTTAGTGTCTTCTCAGGACTGCATTCTTCCTGTGACTCTGTCATTCACTCCTTTCCCCTAGTCCCTCCTGGGTCACCTGATAAACAGCCTTAGTATTTAAAGAAGTATTTCCTTCCCATTATCCTGTGCATTAAGTGCATTTCAAGCATGGCCAACTTCTAAGGGAATAAATCTCCCTAAATAGGGAAATCTCAGGGTGCCTGGGTAGCTCAGTCGGTTAAGCAAGTGACTCTTGATTTCGGCTTAGGTCATGGTCTTGCAGTCATGAGATCAAGCCCCATATCATGCTCAGGGCTGGGCACTGGAGCTTGCTTAAGATTCTCTCTCTCCCTCGCCCTCTGCCCCTCACCCACTCACGCACGTGCACGCTCTCTCGCTCTCTCTCAAATTAAAAAAAAAAAAAAAGAAATTTCAGGCAAGAGAACAAGCTGGATAAGACATTTTGGTCAGGAGTATCCCTAGGTGCCCCTCAAATATTGTTGAGTCTTACCCACTAAGACAGGCTCCTCCCAGTCTGGCTCTCTTCCCTGGTGCAGCAGGGAAGCTAAGCTCATGTCACCCTCTCAGCCCCCCAGTATGTGGCAAATAGCCTTCAGCCCACACCACTCCCTACCAAGACTGCCTACCCAACTCCCCTCAAGGAGGGCTTTCAGAACTGCACCGTAAGCCATCTACGCATCTACCAGCAGGCATGAAGTTTGACACGTTCGTGCAAACAACGTTGGCCTCTCTGCTGAGGGAAGGAGTGGAGAATGCTGATCAGAGGACTGTTGGCTATGTTTGTTTATGGGGACCTCTCAGCGGACTACCATTCTTGTCGACGGTAATTCTAAGTTTGTCACTTTTGGTATGCTTCTGCACGTGGGCTCCCTCTTGTGGCCCATAGGATATGAATATGACATACAAGATGTAGGAAATTATATCTGCATTTTTGCAGTTGCAAAGATTACTTGGGGACTGGTAGAAAAATGATTATAGCTAAATTGATCAATGTATTTTTTAAAGTCATCTCCACACCCACCATGGGACTTGAACTCACAGCCCTAATATCAAAAGTCTTATGTTCTACCGACTGAGCCAGCCAGGCACCCTTGAATTGACAAATGATTTTTAAGCCAAGATTGTATACACCTAAATTAACTTATTTAATCTAGAATCATACATGTATAAAGACCCAGGGTATAGGAAATTATATCACTTGAATAAAGAAAAACCTGGCTTATCCAGCATTCAAAAACTAATAATTAACATTTATTGACTGCATACCATGTTCCAGATACTGCTGTAAACATTTTACACAAAGAATTATGTAACTTTTTAGTATGGAAAATTTATTATGGAGAATTAAGAAATATAGAAAAGCTCATACAAGAACCTCTCTCTCTATATCATCCACTTTCAACCATTATCAAAAACATTTTAACATTTTGCCATCTTGGTTTTATGGGGACATCATCATTCTTATCTTCCAATTTCTTTTTCCTGGAGTATTTAAAGCAAAATCCAGATGTCCTACAATTCAGTCATAAATATCTTAAATGGATTCTAAAGTTTTAAAATACGTGAGCTATTTTAATATTCACAACAAAAGTAGATACTGTTATCATTCCCATTTTGCATATGTATAAACTGAGGCAAATATTAAGAGGTTCAAACCCAGAAACTCTGACTCCAGAGCCTGTGTTGTAGCCAGCTTCCAAGATGGCCTCTGCCTCCTGGTAGTTATACCTTGTGTCGTGTGCTCACATGTTGGGCTGTGAGGCCAACAGCAGGAGAGATGGCGTGTCACTTCTGAGATTAGCCGGTGACTTGTGTCTTAGGTGACTGCCTTCTCTCTTTCTTGGATCATTTGCTCTGGGGGAAGCCAGCGGCCACAGCCAGCAGCCCCCTGGAGAGCCCCACATGGTGATGCAAAGCAGGCTTCTAGCCCACGGCCACAGAGGAACTGAAGTTTGCCAACAATGAGAGAGTTGGGAGGCCCATTTCCAGCCCTATTTGAGCCTTGAAATGACGGCAGTCAGAGCTAACCGCTTCACGAAGGCGTGAAAGACCCTGAGCCAGAACCATCCACCTAAGGCACTCCCGGATTCCTGACCCAGAGAAATTGTGAGATAATAAATATTTGTTGTTTAAGCTGCTATACTTCGGGGTAACTCGTAAACGTAGCGATAGATTACTGACAGCCTGTATCCTCAGTCACTGTTTTATTCTTCCCCCAAATGCAAATCTGCAATAGCTTTTGTTTTGTTCCTACCGTGACACTTGACGTTAAGGACAACATTGAGGCAGTGCAATGAACTGAAAAGATATATTTAGGGGAGTTTAACAGTACTCGTGCGTTACATCGCTGTTCTAATCTGTGAGTGTGAATGTGGCAACGCTTGAGGAGAGGTACCAGTTAATGAAGCCCAACATCCTACTGTTCATATTTCCATATCAGCACAAACTAATCTACCTCATATTTTAAAAAAATGATTGCAGACTATTCTATCTTAAGTATTAAACCAATACCCTATGAATTAGTCATTTGTTGCCAGGTTTTGTTTTTGTTTTGTTCTGCTATTACAAATGCTGCTTCATGGAACATCTTTATACATCTTACCTCGGTAAACTTTTGCAAGAACAGCCTTATGGGATATTTCTAGCAGTGAGCAGGCTAGGCCAAGCGTATGTGCATTCTGCATTAATAGTGGATGCAGAGGCGTCTGGGTGGCCGAGTCAGCTAAGCATCCGACTCTTGATTTCGGCTCCGGTCATGATCTCACGGTTCCTGATGGAGCCCCAAGTCAGGTTCTGTGCTGGTGGCACGGAGCCTGCTTGGGATTCTCTCTCTTTCCCTTTCTCTGCCCTGACCCTGCTTGTGCTCTCTCTTTCTCTCTCTCTCTCAAAATAAATAAATAAACACTAAAAAAGAAAAAAAAAAAAGAAGAAGAACTGGATAGCACCAAACTTCAAAATTTTCCCAACCTAAAAGCTGAAAGAATATCTTCCATGGTTTGAATTTGTATTTCCTTAACTGTGGCTGAAGTTAAGCCTCTCTTTATAAGTTCACTGGTCATTAGTATTTATTTTTCTCAGAACCATCTGTCCTTAACTTTTGCACAATTTTAATCTTACTGGTTCATAAGAGGTCTTTATATAGTATGGAAATTAACCTGTCAAATGTGTGGCTAACATTTCTCTCATCATTTGAGCTTTGAATTTGTTTATGGTTTATGCATTTATGTACTCCTTAGTAAGGCTTTCCCTGTTCTACAATAATAAAACTGTATTCCCATGCTTTCTTCTAGAAGCTTTTGTTTTTCATTTGTTGCATAACATCTTTGCCCCTCTGGTTTAAGAGTGAGGTAGGCCTCCAGCATTTTTGTCCTCCAAAAGTTACCTAGTTGTTTTGATATCATATATCTCTTATCAGTTTGGGGTGCCACCTTTAACGCTAAATCTCTGCATATATTTGGGTCTATTTTGGACTCTGTTCCATAAATCTGCCCATTGTTTTGCACGTATTAAAGTGTTGTTATTATTATAGCATTAATTTGTAGTAGGACCACTCCCCTGCCATACTTTGCTTTAAATTTTCCTAGTTACCTGGGGGAAAACAGGTTCTACTTACATAACTGAGTTAGAAAAAAGCTTAGGGCAGAAAGCCACCACCACGGGGTGAAAGCACCCAAGGTTAGCTAGTGAGATATTGTAATGGGATCATGAGTAACTTGTTATATCACCTGCAGGAAACTACTTTCCATCTGATGCCAATCTACTACGGTACTTTGATCACAAACTCCACCTGCTCCCCAGACACTTTGCTTCTTACACATACAAGTTAATGATTACTGTCTGATTGTTTTCTCTATGTTCATGTGTGTAAGAGCTTGTTTTCTTCATGTTCACCATGTGGGTAGTATCTTAGGAGCTCAATAAATACAGAGACAAAACCCCTGTTCCAGGCTCTTGTCTCCTCCTGGATATTAGCCTCTCTTGTATTCAATTCTGTGTCCACTCTCTTGCCGGACAAGAGAGACCTCCAGACTCATAGTCTGCAACAGTTTCCATGAATTACAGAATTATTTTTCAAGATAATAAAATTCCTGTTTGTATTTTAATTGGGATTATATTGAATTTATAGGACAATTTATGCAGATTTTGTATATTTAATATATTTAGTTTCCTGATCAAAGAAATGTCTTTCAATTTATTTCTCTTCTTTTATGACCCCAAATAGAATTTTAAAGTCTTCATGGGGCGCCTGGGTGGCTCAGTCGGTTGAGCGTCCGACTTCAGCTCAGGTCACGATCTCACGGTTCGTGAGTTTGAGCTCCGCGTCGGGCTCTGGGCTGATGGCTCAGAGCCTGGAGCCTGCTTCCGATTCTGTGTCTCCCTCTCTCTCTGCCCCTCCGCCGTTCATGCTCTGTCTCTCTCTGTCTCAAAAATAAATAAACATTAAAAAAAAATTAAAGTCTTCTTCATTTAAGTTCTATATATACATTTTTTATTTATGAATACTTAAGTATTTTACTGGTTTATGGGTTTAAAATAGTTTCTTCCACTGAATTTTCTTTTTTTCATGTTTATTTATTTATTTTTGAGAGGCGGGGAGGGGCAGAGAGAAAGGGAGAGAGAGAATCCCAAGCAGGCTCCACCCTGTCAGTATAGAGCCCAATGTGGGGCTCGAACACATGAACCGTGAGATCATGACCTGAGCCAAAACCGAGAGTCGGATGCTTAACCAACTGAGCCACCCAGGCACCCCTGAATTTTCTAATAGCTATTGATTAGGGATATGTTGTTGGTTTTTATATACTAAATTTATAACCTGCCATTTTACTGAATCCTATTATTACTTCTGTTTTAAGGAATTCTGTAGGCTTTTTTTCTAGATACGTATCGTCCCACTGGGATCCCCTTTAGCAGAGCAGTGTACCCATCCCCCAGCTGTCCTGAATGTTGAGTACTAACTACTCGTAGCTGTCCCCATCTCTGGAGAATTGCCTTTCATTGAATGGGGGTTGACTTGCCTGTGAAATAACATTTCTCCTCCATTCCCATCAAGCAGCATATAGCCAATAACTAATGACTTACTGATTTGGGTGTTTAAAAAAAAAACAGCTTTCCACCTTGCTTTAAAGTGGTCCCAACTCTGTGGTACCAGTTGTGCTCTGGAGCATTTGATGAGCTCTGACTTCCATAGCCTGCTTCTGTCACTCTCCTTCTCCTTCTGTAAGAGCACTGCTTCAAGGGGCACCTGGGGGTGGGGGGGCTCAGTTGGTTAAGCGTCCAACTCTTGATTTCGACTCCGGTCATGATCTCACGGTTCATGAGATCGACCTTTGCATAGGGCTCTGTGCTCTCAGCACAGAGCCTGCTTGGGATTCTCTCTTTGCCCCCCTCCCCGCCCCACCCGCCCCGCTTATGTTCACTCTCTCTTTCTCTCTCTCACAATATATTTAAAAAAATAAAAGAAACTTAAAAAAATTGTTAAAAAAACCCCACACGATTCTGCATCCCTGTCTTAGGCTTTGCTTCTAGGAAACCAACCTAGGACAGTAAGTAATCCTATGGATTCAATCAGCATTTATTAAACAGGTGTTACTGGACAGTGACAATGAGCTAGTGCTTTCTCGATACTGGGCGTCTGAACACACCAAGTTCCTTGTCTTTGTGGAACTTGCGTTTTAGTGGGAGACAATGGCAATGAATAAGTAAACAGACAAAGAAATATGTAATGAGGAGGATAATAGAGTGGTGCGTGAGGAAGTGAGGCACTATTTTGGAAAGACTAGCCAGAGAGGGTGTATCAGTTATTCTGCCTTTGGTACAAGTAGACGGAAAACACAACTCAATGTAGTTTAGGCAAAAAAAGAAAAAGGAAAAGGAAGAAATGTATTATATCACACAACAGAACGTCCAGAGGTAGAAGTCTCCACGGTTAGGAAAATAAAGATATTATCAGGGAACCGGGTTCCTTGTGTCTACTTTGCCACCCTTGGTGTATCAGTTTTGACCTCCAGACAAAAGAAACAAAGATTCTGAGGCAGAATAATTGTTGAACTGCAAATAAGACTTTGGAGACAAATTTAGTGTAAAGTTTTGGGGATTTGCTCACTTATAGGTGTATAAGAGAGAATACAGCCTTCCGAAGACCGTGTCTCTGATCAAAGGCAGGGGCAGGACCTCTAAAGGTAGAGGTCACAAATTTTTACAAGGAGAAATGACTACTTGGCTTAAGCAAACTTTTGGACTGCCAGTTCGAAACTGGTTGGTTGTGCTGGAGCTTGGGACAGCTGATGGCTATGCTTCAAGTCAGTTTTTCGAGTCTGGACGGTCCAGTCACAAATTCACCCTCGGCAGCTTTTCTATGGACTCTGGCTAGCATTCTGAAAAGCAATTTCTCTGGCTCCTTCTTTTGGAAAAGCAGTTGCCCTGACTCCCTGCTGTATATTATAGGGTCAGCGTCATGCAGTGAGCAAGTCTGAAGGCATATATTCAAGGTTCAATGACAATTTCTTTAAATACTTTCTTCATGGTCACAAGATGGCTGCAGCAGTTCCACATGTCACATCCAGACACACAATATCCAAAGGCTATCATGTACCATGCTGTAACATAGTTCTTTGTAAATCTTTCAATAGTTAACACCAGATATGCTAGATATGATGTGCCCGATTTGAAATGCAATGTTCATTTCCTCCCCAAGCCATGAAGTGTTAAAATATTGGTCAGAACGAGAATCATGGTGATTCACCATGATTAAAAGGGCAGGTTGAATCACGCAAGGACAAAAGATTCTAAATAAATTGCCCAAAGAAATGCCCAATTCAGTTTGCATTGGATTATCTTCTTGCCTGAGTAAGTGTTGGGGAGGGTTTGTTGATTACGTATCAACTAATCCCCAAACTCAATGGCTGTTTTGTAATTACTGAACATCTCAAAGAGCTCTGCTTGTCCACACCACCTCCCCTAACCAATCCATGTGAAATTCTGTCTAACCACACTACTTGAGGAGAAAGCTGGGCTTGCAAAAGCACACATCTGGGAAAAAGTAAGAAAGAAAGGCTAGAAATCCAGCCCTTTCTCCTAGGAAAAATACTGGAGTTTATTTCAACTCAGCAGTGGTGTGGGAAATCTGCCCTGAGACCATTGCAATATGTGGATTAAGGATATGTTGGAGATCATCGAAAACTATCACCATTGTATTCTTCTTGTAACATAAAGAAAGTTAATGGGGGAGTGGTGAACACACGAGAGAACTGTCAGCCTAGGAAAAAGGTGAAAGGAGAGAGGGGGAGGTCTAGGGGCCACACAGACAGCCCAAGCCGGTTTCACAATGTAACCGGGGGCCAGGTTGAGATTGTTAACTTCAAAGCTCCTATAACTGGTTCAACCACATCTTCCCTGTCCTAACTTGGTAATGTCTTTGGCTCTAAACTTCATCCATCATTACAACCTGGCTCGTCATGAAGTAGTTCAGTTCGTATTCTTCAATCTGTCTCTTGCCAAATATACCTTTCTAGTTTGGTTCATGCTTTTGTTTCCTTGTCACGTAAGCAAAAACATGTCTCTCTCAAGAGGTTTAAGAGCTTTACACTCCAGTTTAAATGCTGGTTAACTGCTTACGGAGCCTGTATGGCTGAGGTAGTGCAGCTGGCCTAGCATTTATTCCTTCACAAGATGTTTGCTGAGTGTCTGCTGTGTGCCAGCAGGAGGTGAGACGAGCATGATAGCCCATTGTTTAAGGTGTTCAGCGATTAGTCTTTATTGCTACTGGAGTTGAGAGATACTATATCATTTAGAGGACCCCATTCCCTAGTAGTAGACATTCATTAACAAACTTCGTTTTTTGAGGGCCAGAATTCCGTAGAAGGAGCATCGCGCCTCTTGGTGACTTTCCCCAAGGTATCCGTTTCCACCGAGGAGCGAGGGCACAGAGGCAGGGAGCTTGGGTCCGGATGCGATGGCATTATGCTGACACACTGTGTATTACGTATCTTTGGCTGACTCAGTGTGCAGCCATAGCCCAGCAGACTCTAAGCCTAGGGTGGGTGATGGTCTGGTGAGGCCAAAGAAAATCCTGGAGACAGAGATCAAGACAGAGGTTTATGGGGGAAACGTGACATACGGGGCGTCGAGGAGCAGCTGACTGGACAGAGTATCGGCTGCTGGGATCTATGTGCAGCAAGTGTTTATTCATAGCAACTTACCCTAGACTATCGGTGGCCCTTCTCCTCCTCGAATGGCCAGCCTTTCTGAGGCGATTAAGGCCTGCCACCTGGACACTCTTCATTGGCCACGGCTGGAGCCCCTGGCTTCGAACAGTGAACAACACGTTCTTCTGCACATTCTGCTTGATGGACACCAAAATAGTGATTCACAGAGGCGTTCGGGGCATGTTTGGCACAACTAGCTATCCATATACACAGTGTGAACCATATACTCTGTCTCCCATTAAATAGTTTAAAAACTTCTTTCCAATTCCCACGCGGGCACTTTTACTCATTCTTTCATTTATTCCTTTAAAAATATTTATTAAATACTGAGATGCTCTTTGCAAAAAAATATTATCTTCATAGATCTGAGATTTGGGATGGGTCCCTTCAGCTTCCTGCAAAGGAAAACTTGGGTTGTAGAGAGGAAAAACGTGGTGTTTCTGCTGAAATCTTAAAGATATCCTGATGATACATATATCACAAACTAGAAAGGGATGCATAGGAAGAAATGCTGTGCAGGTCATTCTGTATTTTCAGGCATTATCTCTTGACTATGATATCCTGGTATCCTCTAAAGACCTTTTTTTCCTTGATTCCTTTCCCCTAAGACCCAAGGCCTAGGAGCGGTGGAGACATCCTGCCATATCCTCATTCTGCCTCCCAGGAGCATGGAAACCTGTAGTGATCAAATGCCAACCATCGTCCCAGGTGCCCAGTGGTCTAACTGTCTCCCTCACTTCTGGGAACCACCACCTCTGAAAGGCACAGATGGCCACACCGTCTGAGCTGACCTATCAATTTCCAAGACGAGACCCCAAAAGGCAATAAGTTCATTTGCTTAAGTGTTTTCTCTTTAGGCTGCAAGAGTGACTTTTTATTCATTCAGCAAGTGGTTGAACACCTTTATGTTTAAGGTGAAACACTCTGCCTTTAAAAGGAGTTTCACTATTAAAGGCATCTCTTCATAATATTTACTTCTCTGTGGGTGTGGAGTAACCAGCTTCCAAGATGGTCTCCCAGGGACGTTCACCTCCTGGGAGTCCTGCTCGTGTGTGTTCCTCTCCCATATCATATCAAGGTCGGTCTGTGACTACGGTGGAAGTGATGGTATGTGACTTTCATGGCTCAGTCATAAAAAAACTTGCATCTCTGCCTGGCTACCCACAGCAACTGTCAGATAATCAATGTTAATTGTTTTAAGCCACTAAGGTCTGGGGTAATTTGTTATGAGGCAAGAGTTAACTACTAATCTCCGTATAGTGTGAGGCCACAATTAATCTAGCTGAAGCTTGAGGTGGGGTTTAATAAATCGAAATGATTTGCAACGATAGAAATAACACATAGTTGTTTATCACAAAATCGGTTTTAATAAGCTATGTAACTATTAAATGTAATTTACCTTCTCTAATTGCCAAAGTTACTATGAAAAAAAATTTCTTCCTACAATAATCAACACATAGGATGCACATAATCAAGGTAACTGTGCTAACTTTACAGGAATATTTCTGGAAGATTTTAGAAATTATAATAAATGGAGCAGGGTTAATGGATTTAAAGACACTTCTTCAAGCAGTTAATGGTAAATACAAAAGAATCTCAAAAAGGAAAATTTAAAGAAGTGTCTATTCATGTCTTCTGCCTATTTCTTCACTGGGTTATTTGTTTTTCGGGTGTGGAGTTTGGTGAGTTCTTTATACTAGTATCTTTGGATACTAGCCCTTTGCCTGATACGTCATTTGCAAATATCTTTTCCCATTCCGTTGGTTGCCTTTACTTTTGTTGATAGTTTCCTTTGCAGTGCAGGAGCTTTTTATCTTCATGAGGTCCCAGTAGTTTATTTTTGCTTTTAATTCCTTTGCCTTTGGAGATGTGTCAAGTAAGAAATTGCTGCAGCTGAGGTCAGAGAGGTTTTCTCCTGCTTTCTCCTCTAGGGTTTTGATGGTTTCCTGTCTCATGTTCAGGTCCTTCATCCATTTTGAGTTTATTTTTGTGAATGGTGCAAGAAAGTGGTCTAGTTTCATTCTTCTGCGTGTTGCTGTCTAGTTCTCCCGGCACCATTTGTTAAAGAGACTGTCTTTTTTCCATTGGATATTCTTTCCTGCTTTGTCAAAGATTAGCTGGCCACACTTTTGTGGGTCTAATTCTGGGTTCTCTGTTCTATTCCATTGGTCTATGTGTCTGTTTTTGTGCCAATACCATGCTGTCTTGCTGATTACAGCTTTGTAGTAGAGGGTAAAGTCTGGGATTGTGATGCCTCCCGCTTTGGTTTTCTAACATTACTTTGGCTATTTGGGGTCTTTTGTAGTTCCATACAAATTTTAGGATTGCTTGTTCTAGCTTTGAGAAGAATGCTGATGCAATTTTGATCCAGATGGCCAACAGGCACATGAAAAGATGCTCAACGTCACTCCTCACCAGGGAAATACAAATCAAAACCACACTGAGATACCACCTCACGCCGGTCAGAGTGGCTAAAATGAGCAAATCAGGAGACTGTAGAGGCTGGAGAGGATGTGGAGAAACGGGAACCCTCTTGCACTGTTGGTGGGAATGCAAATTGGTGCAGCCACTCTGGAAAACAGTGTGGAGGTTCCTCAAAAAATTAAAAATAGACCTACCCTATGACCCAGCAAAAGCACTGCTAGGAATTTACCCAAGGGACACAGGAGTGCTGATGCATAGGGGCACTTGTACCCCAATGTTTATAGCAGCGCTTTCAACAATAGCCAAATTATGAAAAGAGCCTAAATGTCCATCCACTGATGAATGGATAAAGAAATTGTGGTTTATATACACAATGGAATACTACGTGGCAATGAGAAAGAATGAAATCTGGCCTTTTGTAGCAATGTGTATGGAACTGGAGAGTGTTATGCTAAGTGAAATAAGTCAGAGAAAGACAGATACCATATGTTTTCACTCTTAGGTGGATCCTGAGAAACTTAACAGAAGACAATGGGGGAGAGGAAGGGGAAAAAAAAGTTAGAGAGGGAGGGAGACAAACCATAAGAGACTCTTAAAAACTGAGAACTGAGGGTTGATGGGGGGTGGGAGGGAGGGGAGGGTGGATGATGGGTATTGAAGAGGGCACCTTTTGGGATGAGCACTGGGTGTTGTATGGAAACCAATTTGACAATAAATTTCATATTAAAACAAAAAGCAAGTTGAAGGAAAAAAAAGGAAATTTTAAGAAAATTGATTTTCATTGTTTCAAAATTCTCAAAATTTAAGATAAAATTTCTTAATAATAGTTGTCACTGATTAATCCTTACAGTAGGAAAGTATGTGAGGAAAGTATTATTATACCCAAACTTTAGCCTAGGAAACAGACTTAGACAACTGAAGTCACTCGTTTAAAGTCACACAGATAGGAGGTGACCAAGCTAGAATTTGAACCCTGTTTTGAACCCTCTCTCCTTATCCTATACTAACGGGAACAGGACCTTTGCCTAAAATTAGTTTTAAGGTTTGATATGTGTTGAAAGTCATTCATGTCACCGCTACGCTTGGAAAATGAGCAGACTTAACAAATACTTATGATTTGCATTTTCAAAAGTCCTGCTCCCCATTTGTTCATCCATACCTTTCACTGGTTAACTGCTCTTTTTTTTTGGTTGTTTACCACAGACAGTTGTAAAACTGATAAGAGCTTGAGAGCTTACACGGAGAGCAATTACTCCCTGGTTAATATTTAGTTAATAAAAATACTCTTATTATATAACATCTATAACATATGACCTATAACATGAGTTATTCCCCAGCTAACGTTTAGTTGATAAACTATTGTTATCTGCCCTTTTTGTAGTAGATAATATCTTTTGATGCTTGGTAATTTATGCGCAGGGAAACCTCAGATGTGGCCATTTTTGACATACTGATATGAATTAGTAGGTTTTCCTTGCTTTTTAAAATTTCCTACTCTGAGTATAACAAAACAATCAATGTGTATTCTGTAAATATTTTTTTGTAAGATGATCTATTTAATAAATATAGCAGGATCATAATATATATTTTGTAATTTTATTTCTCAAAGAACTTCTGTCCTTTCTGTGTGATAAAAGCACCCAGGAGGTGATGTATTTTGCTGAAACGCTCATGAGTTAGGCTTTTGCTTTCTCTCAATGTGCCCTGCAGTCTTCTGTATGTTTTCCATATCGCTTCTTCCAGGAAGGGCCCACATTTTAGTTTTTTTGTATCATTCGTATGTGAATCCTTTGAAGTACAATTCTACACTGTGATGCTAAGGTAGTTTAGAGAAACAAAAACATGTCACTGTGTTTGAGACCATAACATGTAATTTAAGGTGTTTTGAGGTGAATTAGAATGTACATATAACATGAGACTCCTCCTCCTTCTTTCTTCCTTCCCTTTACGTTTAAAACCGGCTACACCAATTTGTCCCTTAATTTCAACCTCAGTAGCTGCTGTGCCTTTTTGACCCATGGAGCTGTGTGCTTGGTGTCACCTCTCCCTTTTCACTGTGGACCTTGGTTCATCCATTACCCTCTTTCATTCCCTTGGCCTCCTTCTCTCCCTCTCTGCTAGCTTATAGCCTGCTGTTTATAACTGAGCTGAAAGTACCCAGGGGCGCCTGCGTGGCTCAGTCAATTAAGCGTCCAACTCTTGATTCCGGCTCAGTTCATGATCTCCCAGTTCATGGGTTCACGCTAACAGTGTGGAGCCTGCTTGGGATTTTCTCTCTCCTTTCTCTTTGCCCCCTCCCCAACACATGCATGCTGGCACACACTCACTCTCCCTCTCCGAAAATAAAATAAATACATTTTAAAAAAGAAGTATCCAACCCAATAAAAAAAAATTAGCCCAACCTGTTAACAAAGTCAAAGACCTTTTGGCAAAAAATAATCCACGAAGCGGTAGGAAACATCAGTGGGTCAATAACTAATAGGAGAAATTGGAAAAATCATTAAAGGAAAATAATCGTTAATGATAGTAACTACATTTATTGGCCTCGCTCACCATTTAGCTATATTTAGATGGCATGCTGAACGTTTTACATAAATTGTCTTATTTAATCTTCCACAACAATATAAGATAGTTACTATTACTAACACAACAGTGTTGTACAGGGAAGGAAATTGAAGTTTAAAGAAGTAAAGGTAGGTACCTTGCGGTTATATAGTTTTCTTTCATTTATTAGAAAAAGCTGGAATAGGACCCAGGTTTGTTTGATCCGTGTAACCACGTTTCCCCACTTGGTCCAGGCAACTTAATGAGTTCATTAAATGAATTTAATTTAATTTAATTTAATGTGTTCAGTTTAATGAACACATGCGTTCAGGGGATGAGACATTTCTGTGTGTGTCTTTCAAACACAGAAAACAAGAAATAGCTTTCTAATTTTCTTAGGAAAACCAGCTTAGCCTTCCAAACCTATACTACACACAGATGCAAAAAAATCTTAAAATTTAGCAAACTGAGTCCAGAACCGCAGTAAAAGGTTCATGTTGTCTGTCCTGCTAGAGTTTATTTTAGGAACATATGGATGTAAATCACATGCCCAGCCTGTGCCGTAACAGGTCATTCCCGTCAACATTCATATCTTCATTTAAAACCACGCACAAAGGCTCACAGTTGCACGCACGGAGCCCCCTCTCGACACTCCCTACTCTCTCTCTCTTACCGAAGGGTCGTTGTCTTTGCCACTCTGACTTTCCATCCTTACAGACTCTCCAGAACCCACTTAGGTCAGGCTTTCCCTCCCCCAAAATTGCTCTTGAAGATTATCCTCGATTATACACATTTCAATGAGCAATTTCCATTCTTACCAACAGCAGTTGGCAGGCCTGACCCTCCTCTCCTTCTTGCAATCTTTTCTCCACTTGGCCTCCAGGCAGGACACCCTCTCTTATGGTTCTTCTCCTATGGTTCTGGCTGCTCCTTCTGTCTCTTTTGCTGGCTCCTCTTGATCTTCCTGACCTCTCAACACCCGATGGGCCCTGGGCTCAGTAGTTCTTTCTGCCTCATGATCTCATCCAGTCCTGGCTTTTTTATTTTTAGTTTTTATTTATTTATTTAAAAAAAAATTTTTTTTTTTCCAACTTTTTTTTTTATTTATTTTTGGGACAGAGAGAGACAGAGCATGAACGGGGGAGGGGCAGAGAGAGAGGGAGACACAGAAGCGGAAACAGGCTCCAGGCTCCGAGCCATCAGCCCAGAGCCTGACGCGGGGCTCGAACTCACGGACCGCGAGATCGTGACCTGGCTGAAGTCGGACGCTTAACCGACTGAGCCACCCAGGCGCCCCCTAACTTTTAAATTATTATTGTTATAGTGATCTGTAATCAGTGATTATGACTCGCTGAAAGCTCAGATAATGGTTGGCATTTTTAGCAATAAAGTATTTCTTAAAATTTTTTAAATTAAAAATTTTTAATGAACATACAGTATCGTATCAGTTTCAGGTGTACAATATAGTGATTCAACACTTCCATACATCACCTTGTCCCCATCACCTATTTCACTGGTTGCCATCCTTCATTTCCCCTCCCATAACCATTGGGTTAGTGTTTTAGTTGTTCTCTGTGATTAAGAGTCTGTTTCTTGGTTTCTCTCTCTCTCTCTCTCTCTCTCTCTCTCTCTCTCTCTCTGTTCCCCTTTGTTTTGTTTCTCAAATTCCACATGTAAGTGAAATCATATGATACTTGTTGTTCTCTGACTTATTTTGTTTAGCATTGTACTCTCTAGTTCCATCCATGTCCTTGCAAATGGGAAGATTTCATTCTTTTTTTGGTTGGAAAATATTCCATTGCATATACATACACCATATTTTCTTTATCCATTCATCTATTGATGGACACACTTGGGCTGCTTCCGTAATTTGGCTATTGTAAATAACGTTGCTATAGACATAGGGGTGCATGTGTCCTTTTGAATCAGTGTTTTTGTATATTGGGGGTAAATGTCCAGTATTGCTATTATTACCTAGTAGGGTAGTTCTATTTTTAACATTTTTTTTTAAAGTAAGCTCCACACCCAACGTGGGGTTCGAACTCACAACCCTGAGATCAAGAGTAGCATGCTCTGGGAGCGTCTGGGTGGCTCAGTCAGTTCAACGTCTGACTCTTGGTTTTGGCTCAGGTCGTGATCTCACGGTTCAGGGAATAGAGCCCTGCATCAAGATCGGTGCTGCCAGTGTGGAGGCTAGTTTTTGGAGAAACGTCTGTTCATGTCTTCTGCCCATTTTTAATTGGATTATTCGTTTTTTGGGGGGTGTTGAGTTGTTATCAGTTCTTTATATATTTTGGCTACTAACTCTTTATTGGGTATGTCATCTACAAATAGCTTCTCCCATCCCATAGATTGCCTTTTAGTTTTATAGATTGTTTCTTTTACCGTGGAGAACATTTTATTTTGATGCAGTTTCAGCAGTTTATTTTTGCTTTTATTTCCGTTGCCTCAGGAGACATATCTAGAAGTGTTGCTATGGGTAATGTCAGAGACATTACTGCCTATACTCTGTTTTAGGATTTTTATGATTTCAGGTCTCACGTTTAGGTCTTTAGTCCACTTTGAATTTATTTTTGTGTATGATGTAAGAAAGTGGCCCAGCTTCATTCTTTTTCATGAAGCTTACCAGTTTTCCCAACACCATTTGTTGAAGACTGTCATTTTCCCGTTGGACATTCATTCCTGCTTTGTTGAAGATTAATTAACCATTTAATTGTGGCTTTATTTCTGGGTTTTCTATTTTGTTCCATTGATCTATGTGTTTGTTTTTATGTCAGTGCCATATTGTTTTCATCACTGCAGCTTTGTAATATAACTTGAAGTCTGGAATTGTGTTACCCCCAGCTTTGCTTTTCTTTTTCAAGATTGCTATGGCTATTCAGGGTCTTTTGTGGTTCCATTTAATTTTAGGATTGTTTGTTCTAGTTCTGTGAAAAATGCTGTTGGCATTTTGAGAGGGATTGCATTAAATGTGTAAATTGCTTTGGGTAGTATAGACATTTTAACAAAATTTCTTCTTCCAATCCAGGCGCATGGAATGTCTTTCCATTTCTTTGTGTCCTCTTTAATTGCTTTCATCAGTGTTTTATAGTTTTCAGAGTATGGGTCTTTCACCTCTTTGGTTAGGTTTATTCCTAGGTATCTTATTATTTTTGGTACAATTGTAAATGGGATTGTTTTCCTAATTTCTCTTTCTGCTGTTTCATTATTAGCATATACAAATGCAATGGACTTCTGTACATTGATTTTGTATCCTGCAACCTTACTAAATTCATTTATCAGTTCTCGTAGTTTTTTTGGTGGAGACTTTAGGGTTCTTATACATAGTGTTATGTCATATGCAAATAGTGAAAGTTTTACTGCTTCCTTACCTATTCGGATTCCTTTTATTTCTTTTTTGGAAAAATTTCTTTATTTGTTTATTTTGAGAGTGAGAGAGGGAGAGAGACAGAGAAAATATGAGTGGAGGAGAGGCAGAGAGAGAGGGAAAGAGAGAATCCCAAGCTGACTCCACACTCAGCATGGAGCCTGATGCGGTGCTCAATCTCAAGACCACGAGATCCATGATCTGAGCCAAAATTAAGAGTTGGATGCTTAACCCACTGAGCCACCCAGGCACCCCAAAACACTTTCTTTTAATTAAATTTTTTTTTTTTTTATTTTAGAGAGAGAGAGAGAGAGCACACGCACAATGAGCAGGGTAGGGGCAGAGGGAGAGAGAGAATCTTAACCAACACGGGGCACCATCTCACGACCATGAGGTCACAACATGAGTCAATATCGAGAGTCAGACATTCAACCGACTGAGCCACCCTGGCACCCCGGAGGAGGCAGCTCTAAACTGGCAACAGTCAGTCCCCATTTGGACTGACTGCCCAATGGAGCCCCCAACTTGGTCAGCAATCCAGGTTCCCAGCTGTCTCTTATTGGAGGAGACCCCCACCAGGGGTTAGCCAGGCCCAACACTGGCTCAGCCTTCAAGGAGAATATGTGCATTTGTGTAGAATAAGGCTTGGAGTTAGGCAGATGCCAGGTATCCCCACGAGCCCGCTCCTGTGACCTGGCCCCTCCCTACAGCTGCTATGTTTCAGGTGCCTGGACCCCAGACCCGCACTGCCCGCACATACGCGGTTTGCTCTCTATCAGCTGGCCTCTGGCTGCTGAGGCCCCCCAGGCCTGTTGTGCTCAGGCTGGTCCCCCAAACCAGCATAGCCTCCAGGGAGGAGGGTACCCGCTCCCTAAATTGAGATGTCCGCTTTCAATGGGCGGTAGTCAATCACCATCTGGACCGCCGCCGAGGCCGTCCTGGGCTTCTCCAATCATCAAGCTTCCCAGGTGCCTGTTACATCGGAAGGTACCCTGACCCTTGCTGGCTGCCTCCCTCCCCCCACCATCCAGTGAGACAGATTCCCCCACCCCTGCTGTCAAGTGGGAATACGCACACTTGTGGAGGTTAGCGCTTCAAATGAGGCAGATGCCCGTTTTCCGCACCAGCCCAATCCCAGGACCAGCCTCTCCAGACGCTTTGCCCGGTTATGGGTCTCCGGGCCCCTTTCAGCTGCGCGGCTCCCCCGTGCACCCCATGGGCCATATCAGCTGCCGGGGGCAGCCGAGGCCCCCCAAGCCGGTGGAACTCGGGCGGGTCCCAAACCACCTACCCGGGCCCCAGAGCAGCAGGATCGATCTCATAACTCCTCCACCCCACCCCACCCCACCCCACCCCACATCTTTCTGAGGCGGCAGCCCAAGCTGGCAACACTCAGCCCGCATTTGGATTGGCTGTTGGAGGCGGTGAAAACTCACCGGTGTCGCTTGCGGAAGGATGACCCCGGCAGCACTGTAGGCCCCATCCTCGCAAGCCGGTCCAGACTCCTCTAGCCTCACCTAGAGGGGAAATGCGCACGTTACAGGTTAGGGTTCGGAGGGAGACCAACGACCCCCAACGACCTGCCTCACTGACCTGGCCTCTCCGGACTCCTGACCCACACAGACTACGCATGTGCCGCACCCACCCCAGCGGTCCCAGGGGAGCAGTCAGGGCCCTCCTGGCCTGTGGAGCTCCAGCCAGTCCCGAGCCACCGGCACGGCTTCGCGGGCAGAGGAATCCCACCTCAGAAAATCGTTCCAAGATGGCAGCTTTAAACTGGTGACAGCCAGTCCCCACTGGGACTGAAGGCCTGACGGGAATCCTTGGGGCTGGAAGATGCCCAGGACACCCTCAGGTAGGCAGTCCCCGAAGTGGAGCCTCAGAGATGTTACCACGGGGCGGGCTTTCTCCACACCGAGACCATTCGGGCGGCCGAGGTCTTCCCAGACCCCTGGAGTCCTGGGGTGCACCCGCAGTTCAAGGCTAATGGAGTGTGGACTCCACCGATGTGGGCAGCCCAGATCAGGGTGGCCAACCAGGGTCCTGGAGTGATATCGTGCTGGGAAAAGAAGACTGTCGGGAAAACCTGGCCTCAGCCTGATTATACGTATTAATACAACCGTGTGTATCCCCCCTGAGGGGAATCCAAAGCAGGGCAGTGCCGCATGGTTGGGGTCGCCACAGATACGAGGCGCCTGGGAGTGTCACGGTCCTATAGGTCCCCAGAAGCCCAAGGCTGGGACAGAGTGCAGAATTTGAATGCGTGGGGAATGAAAGTCAGGGGACCTGGGAACCGGAAAAAGGCAAGCTATGGTGAGAGGCAGGAGCAGGGGCGCAAGTCATGGGGGCTGTGTGTGTCTACATCTGCCTGATTCTATGCCCTAAGCCACACAAAATACACACACTGCCCCCCAAATGCAGAGCTACAGCAAGTGGCCTGTCTTCCCAGAGCGGAGCAGGCCCTCTGGCAGAGGAGTCCTCTGTTACAGATACCTGGAAGAACTGACGGAGAAGCCCAGCTACTCATCAGGCAACTGCTCCACATGGAAACTGTTGCCTCTTTAAAGATGGAGCCCGGAGGGGCGCCTGGGTGCCTCAGTCTCGGGTAGGCTTTCCACTTCAGCTCAAGATCTCACCGCTCCTGAGTTCGAGCTCCCTCCCAGTCGAGCTCTGTGCTGACCGCTCAGGGCCTGGAGCCTGCTTCAGACTCTGTGTCTCCCTTTCTCTCTGCCCCTCCCCTACTTTCTTTCTCTCTCTCTCTCTCTCTTAAAAATGCATAAATATTAAAATATACCTACGGAACCTAGGAGAAGCTTCAGGGAGATGCCTCTGTCCAGCAGACTATGCACGGGTTTGGAACCGGCCGTAACTCCAAAGGCCTACAAAAAAAAAAAGCTGCCCAGGCCCTGCGGACGGGGTGCATACTGCGCACGCGCTAGCGAAGCCCGGCGCAAGGTCATGAGAAACCTGGAACTCCGCAGCTGTGTATACAGGCCAGGTCACAGGAGAGGGCTATTGAGGTACTAAAAACCCGTTAACAAGCCTTCTTTTACACAGACGCGCATAATCAACCTGAAGGTAATGACGGAGGCAACCCCGATACCGATGCCGGGAAGCCGGCTGACTGGCCGAGGGGCCTCCTCTAATAAGGGACCCCTGGGGGCCTTGATGGCTGGGGGAGACAGGGACCCCAAGTGGCAACTGGGCCAAAACCGGCCTCAAAAAGAAAGGGTTGCCTTTTGAGAACCGCCGCCCCAGGAAGAGCTTAGCTGGGGGATCTCTCTGCCCGGCGTGTCAGGCCTGGGGCTTGGGCCCCGCCCGAGGCCCCTCCGGCCCGGAGGCCCCAAGTGTCCGAGGCGGCCCGACGTGCTGCGTACTGGGCATGCGCGAGCCTGCACCTGCCGGCGCGGGGCAGAGCCAGGGGCTGCGGAGGCCGAGGCTAGGGAGGGGGTGGGTGGCGCACGCATCTGCCTTTTCCCAAGCCCTCACCGACGCCAGGGCGCCTCCGTACTCCTGCGGGCGGAGCTGGCGGAGTGTGGACGGCCGGGGCGGTCGCGCTGCGGGGGCTCCTACGACAAGGGACACCTGGGACCCCATCAGGCCGTCGGTGGAAGTGGGGACTGAGTGGGGGCAGTTTCATGGGGCCGCCACAGACAGATGTGGGGACGCGTCCTCCCTCCTCCCTGAGCCCAAGCGGGTGGCTCGGGAACCAGCGAGCTGCACGGGCTCCCGGGACTCCCCCTGCACCTGAGGGGGGCTGACGCGGTGCACGCGGGGCCCTGTGACTAGGGTCTGGGTAGAGGCCCACGTGGAGCAGGACAGGTGGCGAGGGGGGATGGGGACGACCGGGGTGGGGGGAATGAGGGGGAGGGCGGCTGGTGGGGGTATCTGGGAGCCGCCTAATTCCAAGCCCTGAACCACACAAATGCTCGTATTCCTTCATTTCATGCCCCTGAGGTAATATGCACCCTGGCGTAGGTTGAAATGGGAATTAGGTAGATGCCTTGTACCCCCCACAGCCTGCTGCTTCTCCTGTGACCAGGCCTTTCCAGGTCCCTGGTTTTCCCGTGCTGGGCAGCTTGTGCATGAACAGGATACACCCCTCAGCCTAGCCAGAGGGCGGGGTCTCCCCCCTACCATCTGCCAGGGGCTAGGGTTGGTCCAGAACCTTTTGGGTATCCTCTGGGAAGGATGGAGCCCATCTCCAAAAAGTCTTTCTGAAGTGGCCGCTTTAAACAGGTGACAGTCAATACCCATTTGCACTGACGGCCTGTTGGGGTCCCAGGCTTTCCCACGTGTCTCTTTGCTGGAGGAGCTCCCGCAGCCCAGCAGACCCCATCCTGGCAAGGCGGTCCACGCTTTTCCAGATTGACCATCAGGGGGAATATGCACATCTGTGTGAGTGAGGACTTGGGATCAGGCAGATGCCAGGTGATTCCGGGACCCCACCCCCCCCCCCCCCCCCCCCGCCCTGGGGGCTTCCCAGGAATCAGGGCCACAGCCGGTCTCTTAGTGAACAATTCCAGGGCAGCCTGTCCGGCCCCATCCTGGCAAGGTGGTTCAGACTTCTACAGATTTACCTTCAGGGGAATACGTGCATTTGTGTAGGGCAGGGCTTGGAATCAGGCCTTGTGCCCCTGATGCCCACTCCTTCTCTGGGGCCTCTCCAGACGCTTGTCCGACCCCAGGTCCCTGGCCACCCTGACTTGTGTTTCTGTGTATTCCCCTCGTCAGCCTCCCGGGGCAGCGAGGGCTCTTCCAGAGCTGCAGAAGTGCAGGAAGGTCTTGAACCACCTTGATAGGCTCCTGGGCAGAGGAACCCTGTGCCCTACAGTGTGTCTTGGGCAGCAGGTTTAAACTGGTTCCAGCTGGCCCACATTGAGCCCCACTGTCTCTGAGGTGCCCGGTTTCTCCAGCAGTCAAGGCTGGCTTGTGTGTTTTATTGGAGTATACCCAGGCTAGTGAGCTGGGCAGGACGCTGGCGAGGTGGAGTGCTTTCCTCCCATTCTGTGCGTGTTTTGCTTGGAACTGGGCAGTTGCCAGGTACCCCGAATAGCCTGTTCCAGTGACCTAGACTTTCCCTACAGATGCCCTGTTCCTGGTCCTTGGCTTTCTTGACCTGCACATGCACCGTCTGTACCTGGCCAGCCTGACTTGGGCACCGGGGGGGCATTCCAAGCCCGTGGAGCTGGGGGAGGATCCCATCCACTTGAATGGCTTCTGGGTAGAAAGAGCCCACATCAGAAAATCTTTCTGAGGTGGCAAATTTATATAGGTGATGGTGAAACCACGTTTGGATTGGCTGCCTAATGGGGCCCCAGGGTCCTCCAGCAACCAAGGCTCCCAGGGGTCTCCTTTTAGAGGCTATCCCCACCATCCCGGGCAATCCAGTTCCCTCTAGCTGTGCCTTCTTGAAGAATAGGTCATTCATGTAACTTAGGGCTTGGAATTAGGCAGATGCCCTGTCCGCTCAATAGTCCCCTCTAGTTACCAGGCTTCTCCCAACACTTACCCCGTCCCGGTCCCTGGTTAAAGTGACCAGAGCAAGAAGGGATTATGCAGTATACACCCATCGGCAGGCCTTGGGCAGTTGGGGCCTTTGGAGAGTGGGCCTGTCCCCAACCACATGTATAGCCTTTTGTGTGAAGGGCGTCCATCCCTGAAAATCTCCGAGGTGGTGGCTTTAAACTGTGGACGGTCAGTCCCCATTTGGACGAGCTGCCTGACGGGGTCTCCGGCTTCTCCAGCCATCAAGGCTGTCTCTTGATGTGTCTCTTACTGGAGGATATTCCAGCCAGTCAGCTGGGCCCCAACCTGGCAAGCAGTCTCGTTTCCTCCAGCTCTGCTTTCAAAAGGAATACATGCATTTGTGTAGATTTGAGCTCAGAGTTGGGCAGATGCCTTTGTAGGGGCCAAGGGCAGATGCTTTGTCTCATCGGAGGACACGTAGGCCAGTCTCTTGGGCCTGATGCTAGCAAGGAAGTGCAGTTTCCTCCAACTTTGCCTTCGAGGGGAGTATACACCTTAGTGTAGGTAAGGCCTGAGATGAAGTCGATGTCTTGTACCCCCAACAACTCATTCCAGTGAACCAGCCTCTCCCAACTCTTGTCCGATTCCACTCCTCTGGGCTGCCTGACCTGCATGACCAGTACCTCTGAAGCCCTACGTGGCTGTGGAGCTGGGGCTGGTCCCGAACAGCCTCGTGAGTGAACGGCGCCCATGATGAAATTGTGTCTGACGTGGTAGCCTTGAACTGGCGTCAGTCCATCCGCATTGAGACTGGCTGCCTTACAGGGTCTTTTTCTTCTACGTGAATCGGTGCTCCCAGATGTGTCTTAGAGGGTACCCCGACCGTCACGTGAGGCCCCAGCCTGGCAAGGCACTGCGGATTTTTCCAGTTCTGATCTCAGAGGAAATTTGAGGGTAGAGCCTGGGGACGGGCATGTGCCTTGAAGCTCCAACGGCCAGCTCCCATGACCTTGCCTCCCCAGACGCTTGCTGTGTTCCAGGTGCCTGGCTGTTCTGACCTGCTTGGCGGGTGCATCCACAGCTGGGGTCCTCCAGGCCCGTGGGGCTCGGGTAGGGCCTGAACCACCTGCACAGCCCGTGGAGGGGTCTAGGAAAGTCAGGGACCCACATTGTGCTCTCACATTCATGTCCTTCTCTCTCCCTGCATCCTGCTTCCTCACAGCCCACTCTTAGAACCTTCCAGAATGCCAGGCACAGCCATAGGAGATTCTTCCATCAGTCCGGAGTTGTTGCTGAAAGGGAGGCTGTTTCTACACAGGTCCCCACCCTGCGAACATCTCCTCTGCATCAGACTTTCTCACTTCCAGCTGTGCTGGTCAAGGCCAGGAGACATCACGTCAAGTGGAGAGTGTTAACTATACAGGTGAGTGGGTTCTGGACACAGCTCAGCTCCAACAGTTAAGACAGTTGTCGTCGTCAGAGAAAGACCACACCCTCAGCACAATGGTATGGGAGGTGTCCCCTGTCATTAGTGCCCCTCCCACTTGTCTTTCTGCATCTTGTTTCTTTCCTTGGGGCTGCCTTTTCCCCCTCTCTAACCGGCCTTCAGATCCCTAGGTCAGTGCAGGCTCTCCTGTCGTCCTTCACTATTAAAAGTGATTTGAGGGGCAGCTGGGTGGCTCAGTCGGTTGAGCCTCCCCCAGCCACTCATTGAGGTGGCCTTTGTCCCCACACTGTCCCCCAGGCTGCTGTCTCTTGGAGACCATCCAGCTACACACCCCGTCCTGTGCACAGCGGCAGCTATTTAGGGGAAAGAGCCTCCCGAACAACTGAAGGTAGGTCATATGGTGGTGCACGCCTGGAACCCTCTATGTGGAGGTACACAGAAAGCAGGCATTTGGCCCATCAGGCTTTATGCCCAGGCCTCGAGTCCCCAGGCATTTCTTCTGGGTTGGGATAATATCTCTGGAGATACAGAATGGGCAGCTGCTGAAAGCGTCCGTCACCCAAACGTGTAGCTTGTCTGCCCGCACTTGCCGGGACAGGATCCACCGTGAACTTCTACAGTCATGGCCTGGAGTCCACGTCTCAGCTTTACCATGAGAACACAGTCCTCAGGGAAGAAAACCAGGCCCTTCAGGTTCAGCCGAGTCACGTTTCCAGAGCTAGGTGGTAAAAGCCACAAATTGTGCTCATTCCCTGCTTCCTTTCCTCCCTGCCCACACCAGTCCCTAACGGGAGAAGCAAAGAGGAGAAGGCAGAGGTGACAGAGCTAAACAGACCCAACCCAAAGTGCCCTGGCTATTCTCAGCCTAGAAAGGGCTGCTTCCTGAGAGGTCCCAACCATGGGCTCCAGGGACACAGCTCTAGGAAACCTACCACCTCGGTGCAACCCACAAACATTCAGATAGCCAGAATCTTAAGTTGTCAGATTGGATACTGGTTAGGTGTCTGTTCTGCCTCTCCACACTTTACCGCAGCTCTGTGTGTCCCTCCCGGTAGCAATCTGTCATCCCTGTATCCCCTCCCCCCCTCCCCCCACCCAAGTCCCCAGGGCTCCTCTCTGGTCACTAATCCTCAGAACTCTGGGTCTAATTCAACGGGCACCCGCGGATGGGTGTGTGGCCTGGGGGCAGCTGACGTTAGAGTTAACGGACTCGATCAAGTCAATATATTAGCAATAACAAATTATTCTTACTTACACATATTTATGGAATAGCCATAAAAGGCTAAGAATAGTTTGCAAAAGGGTTAATCCCAGAATGAAAGAAGGCTTGTGGGATAGGGAAAAGACAGTAAGTGATGCTTCTAAATTAGCCACCTCAGAGCAGGAGGATGTGAAGAAAGGTCACTGCTTGGGGAAGAAACCAAAGTTCGGTGCCCCGAGTTAACAGATCAGACAGAAGGCACCACGACTAAGCCACCGTTGCGTGCCTGGACAGCCTCGGCAGACCTCCTGGGGGGAGATCGTAAGGTTTCCAGGAGGACGTTCTGCCAGGCCTGGAGACTCCCCCGGGAGTGACACCCCTGCAGCCTGATTCTCAGAGTCCCTGTCAGTGACCTTTGAGAAACCATGAAGAGCAGAGAGACGCCGCAAGCCCGGAAAAGAACAGCTGTCCCCATTTTCAGAATGATGGTAATGGTATCGTCTCAGAGCCACGGACAAGAAGTCTTGGTGTTGATCTTTGGCAAAGTTCAAGAGTGAAACGTTGCACAGAGAGTGTGTGAAAACCTAGACAAGAGCGAATGTTAAAAACCAGAGTGTTTTCCCTAAACGTCAAGGAGGCCTTATGAAAGAAGATCAAAGACGCTGCAAAGGTGGAGGCTCCCCGCTCCCCAGGGTGCGTGGCTGCATGAGCGGACGCTCTGCTTCCCTGGGCGGCTGTAGCGTGAACTGGTCTTCCTGTGGCCTTGGTTCCCTGTGTGTCCCTATGGATGTGTCTGGGCTCCTCTTGCTGCCACCTTTGGCCCCACACTATAAACACCCCTGTGTTCTGCTCACCAGAGTGCTCCCAGGAGACAGAAGTCTGCAGCCCGAGGGAGACTCTGCTGTCCTCTCCACCGCCATCCCAGCGCTGGGAGCTAGGGGTGGGGCTGGGAGCACGGGAAGGGGGAATGGCAGCAGCTTTTGGAAGACTTGAAGGAGAAGCAGCAGGAGATCTTGAATTTCCAGGAGGAGCAGCTATATCCCTCTGGGAGATAGACTCCAGGTAAGAAGGAGCCCCATTGATAAGGGGGGCAGCCCCATTTTCAGATTTCGCAGAAGGGATATTGGCAAGACAGTTGCTGACCCCTTTTTGAAACCTGTTGGCCCTCTGCTATTTCCCAGAAGGAAGGACTTCTCTGGGAATGCTCTTTTTCCTCCAAAGATAGAGCAAAAAAACCTCTTATGGAAGGCTTCAGCCTATCACGTACTGGAGAAAGGATGTACTCATGCTTCCAGTCAGCTTAAGGATATTAGCCTCACCAAAAAGTAGGGGGCATCTGCACCAGCCATGCTGCTCGTCCCCAGCACGAATCCTACAACTTCTTGTCACATGGGGGAGAGCTCTGTAGGAGCAGTAACACGACGGGGCTGCGGTGTCTGTTTCTAGCTAATGTAGCTAATGGCACGACTTCAAGCCAAGTTACGTCACCTCCCTGAGCCTCTGTTTCCACGTCGTTGGAATAAAAGTGCTGGTCTCTGTGATCCCTAGGTTGACATCTAGGGCTAACAGTCTCTAATGCAAAGACCGGCTGACAGCGGGTTGCCCTGGCGTGGCCGAGGGGCCCTGGCACTCGGCGGGCCCTTGCTGATCTCCTGGCAGCTGCAGCATAAGCTGGCCCTCCTGCGGCAACAGCGTAAAGAGAAACGGTAGCTCTTCCAGTCTTTCTGATCAGAGCTACGGCTCGACTGGGCTCTTTCTAGACATTCCAGAAGGGGCTGAAAGGTATGTGTTCTCCTCATCCCCCCACCCCTGAGGTTCCTGCCCTTAAGGTTGCAGTGAGGTCTTTGCCTTGGGAGTTGTGGAGGTCTGGAAAGCTACCGAGTTCTGTCTCAGAGAAGAGCCCAGCTAGACCTGGGGTTCCCAGGACGAAGAGAGGGAAGCTCTCCTACACAAAGTCCAGAGGTTGGTGACATGAGCAAGATCCAGCCCAGGCGTCCTCAAAAATAGACCACAAGAGTTTAGCTCCACCCACCTAGATGGCCAGAGAAAAGTCCAAGTCCAGACTATACAGTGGTTTTTTTAAATGCAAGGAACAGTCCTGATCATCGTGTGCAAAGCTCTCAGACATTGTGAATAATACATACTGACCTCCCATGCAGCCAGTAGAGTGGATAATGTGCTCCTACCCTGACCCATTCCCAGTGAGAAAATTAAACAATCCAAAAAAGCACATTTGCAGAAATACCACAAATAGGACTTGGATTTCAAGCCTGAAATTAAATTTTAAATTCTTTTATTGAGGACTTTTGCTACCTGCTGAAATAATCTAGTCTTTGAGAATCTTCTACAGATGAGACAGGGTATTCTAAACAAGAAAGTTAATAAATCCAAGCAGGCTGGAACAGAGAGCTGATGCCAACATGATGAAATTTAGCAAAGATTACAAAAATTCCTGAGCTTGATTAAAAATATCAGTAGTAGAAATACTGGACGGGAGGCCTGGCTGTGTAGCCGTTTATGGGCTTGGTGATGGGGGAGTTAGGTAGAAACACATCTACACAAGCAGCATGCAGGCCAAGGTTGCTGGAGAAGCCAACTCACCCTGATACAGAAGTAGTTTACACATAGTCTCCAAATGGTGAGATCATGTTGGAGATACCGTTAGATTGTGGGGCACTATCTTATAAAAGGGACATTGACAAAGTAGACACTGTAATAAAGACACGGCCTATGTTGCTGAGGGGCCTGACATCTCAAAATGGTTGAAGGAACTAAAAAACAAATTAGGCTTGGAAAAGATCACGAGGAGATGAGAATTGTATTTGAAGAACTGTCAGGTAAAGGAGAGCTGATGTGTTTTGTGTCCCTTCAGAGGGCTGAACAAGGGTCAAAGAGTGAAGGACAATGGGATGTGAACATACATACTCAATGCTTTCCTTAACACTAGAGCTTTCTAGTGTGTAATGGCTGGTTTGTGAAGGAGCAAGCTTCTCATCCAAGCCTTCTTGAAATAGAAAGGGATGATTTGTCAAGGATCCTATAGAAGCAGCTCTTGCTTTGGGCGAGATGTTGATTCTGTGAGCCTTTCAATTCTCAGTTTTCTTGGTTACATGTTTTAAAATTCCTTAAGCAGTATAGTTGAAGAATTTTCAGTATTCAGCCAAATTTGAATTTTCATAAAACCTGATTGAATTTCCTAATTTGCTGATGAGAAGGTGAACCAGAACTTGAAGAAATGTAGAGGGTGCAGCAAGCTGAGGGAATAGCTTATATACAAAGTCATGGGGGCACCGGGTCAGTGGGGAATGCTGGGGACAACCAGCTTGGAGGGGAGCTTTGTGTCAGGGGTGTGAGAAGTCAGCTCAGTTGAAAGGAGAAGCCCTACAACGTGGGATGAAAGTTTGTATTCCACAAAGTGGACAATGGAAAATGAGTATTTTTTTTTTGCCCGAGCAAAATAGGTGTTTGATGGGAACAGAACTCTCAAATAGTGAGAATGGTGGGTCATCTGGAGTCCAGAGACAGGGGACTCAAAACCCTCATGGGAATCATATTCTTGGTTTTGAAAGCTTGTTTAATCCTACCTTGCCCAGCTCCCCTGGTTATACCGTCTGAGATCTCCAGCCTCACTGAGACAATGGTTGAAAGAAAAACGGCCACGCATGTGATGACGTTATGGAAATATAAACCTCTAAACCAAGATGATGCCCTTTGACCCAAAATAGGGGGGTCCGAACATCAAAGGGAGCAATGTGGTAGAGTCCCCTCCCTAAGGAATGTGGTGAGAAAAGACCTCAAGATAAAGGAAGGCAACCGGCTGTGTGCCTATGTGACATTCCTCATGACCCTGTGACATGAGACCGCTCAATCAGACTGTATGTCTGTACGTAAGTCTATACGTTACCCATATATGGGAGACAAAGAAGTAGGAAATGCATAAAAGGATACACCATGCGGCTCATTTTTGGGACACAAACTCTCTGAGCCCGTGCCCGCAGGAATAAAGTTGCTTCCTGGAAAGAAAAGCCTCAGTGCCACGACTCTGCGAGAATCCTGCTACATTCTCTGATGCAATGTGGGCCAGGAGCGAATGGTCAAGAAAGAATTCTTGAAACATTTTTGGTGTAAAAAAAAGGGTGGTTTTATTATAGCACAGCGACAGGACTCTTGGGCAGGAAGAGCTGCCCCGGGATTGTCAGGAGTGATCAGTTATACACTGTTAAGTTGGGGCAACGGTATAGAGACAAAGGAAGTTTCCAAAAGGATTTTCATATGTTAAGGAGACTTCCGGGATCCTGGAGGCCTGGCTATTATCAAGCTAAGGCTGTTTTTTCCCTCTAGCAAGGCATTAACATCAAGACAGTTAAGAGTTCCTGGAGGAATGTCATGATCTGCCTGTTTCAAGTATTTGTCGATGGGCTGCAAGTTACAGGGAAATTTAATTCTGTCCACATTTCCTTTTGCCTTTGTTCTCCACATCATTTCCCCCTGAACAGTTTTGACCCTTAAGTCTGTAAGGTTGCTGAGAGTGGAAGGTCTTACCTTCTGTAACTTCTTCCTGCTGAATGGGGAACAGAGATAGGACCTATGGGTCAATATTGGTCAGTTGGGGAAGATGTATCCGCTGAATCCAAGGTAGAAACATAAACGAATTTCCTTGAGTAGAAAGGGTCATCTGAAGGCTGGAAGTTATGGCATGAAGGAGTCTTGGCAACAGGCAGGAAGACGCTGGAAAAGACGACAAAATGAGGTTAATATTATTATGAGAATAAAGCCCAATAAAAAAGACTTTTGATAGTTGACCACAATTTTCCTCCAGTTCTTCATTGTTGTTTGGAGAGAGGTTTGAGGCCTTCCACGGGTTTACAGGAATAAGGTGTGTTAGCTGGTACTATGGATTCCCGTGAGGAAGGCAAGAGGTTTAATTTCTTGATCGGAGTCCACGAGGAATGTCCTTCTAATTTTATGGCTGTGGGAGTACATCATGTGACCTGGTACAGGCCCTTCCCTTTTGTAGTTAAATTCCTTGCCTTCCAATTGGAAGGATTAGCCTTCCAATCCTTTAAATAAACCATGTCCACTGGGTTTATACGTGGTGGGTTGCTAGTAACTGTCAGATCAGTAGTAGGGAGGATACGGTGTGTGTATTTAGAGATTTAGAAATATTCACTCCGCCTTATGGGCAGACTTATTTGCTGGGAGCGCTTTGGCCTCAATAATCTGAATTAGACTGACTATTGTACACCCGGCTCTTCTTATCTCCTTTTCCATGAAACTACTGCCATCAGTAAACCAACTGTCAGCTGCATTATCAATAGGAGAATCTTTTATGTCTGAGCTGCTGGAATAAACAAGATCAATAGCCCCTGTTCTGTAGGACATCCTGAGGTTCCTGCACCTGCCGGGAAGTGACAGTCTTTACTTGCCTGGTAAGGCTGCCGGGGACCCTGTAAGCAAGGTTACAGGTCAACATTTCCAAGGGACTCTATTGGCTGCATGCTTTGTAAAGTCAATCTCAGCTCTCAAAAGCTGTCTGCTCATACCTGAGTCTATGCAGGTCTCTCAAGTATGACGTTCCAGGGGCATCTGGGCGGCTCAGTCAGTTAAGCATCAGACTCTTGGTTTCAGCTCAGGCCATGATCTCATGGTTCATGGGTTCGAGCCCCACACCAGGCTCCATGCTGACAGTGCAGAGCCTGCTTGGGCTTCTCTCTCTCTCCCTCTCTCTCTGCCCCTCCCCCGCTTGTGCTCACTCACTCTCTAAACAAACAAACAAACAAACAAACAAACAAAAAACAAACTTAAAAAAATGACATTACAGTCAAAAGCCTTGATAAAATAGCCAATGTTTTTGATGGTGTCCTATTACAAGGAGAACAGATTTTTATTAAACTTATGCAAATACTGTAATTGCCATGGAAGAAAGAATATTCACTGAGGGGTTTTGGATTCTGGAGGGTTCAAGTAGAGAGAAAAGTTAAATGCTTCGATTTGTTCACAAGGGAATATTTTGTCATATTTCTGTAAGTCATAGATTATCTTAAGAGAAAGTTTCCTTAATCTGGAAGAGCAAACATGAGAGAACCAGAAATGTTTCAAACAGGCGTCACAAAAATTATAATCCTCTTCCTCAATTCATTTAGTCCCATGTTAATAATTCTTGTTCAGTTTGAATGCAGCCTTTTAGTCCTGGAAATTCTTACCCAGTTCAGTTTTAGAATTTTAAAGATGACAAAAACCTGCATTTGTCAAAAGCCCTTTTTATGAATCTCCTTGAAGATGAAATATGTTTTGCAAGAGGATAAGTACCATAACTTTAGTACCAATAGACCCAAAAATGGACACAGAGATCTGAGGAGAGTTCATTATAATATAGCTGACAAAGAAATCTGGTTATTTCTGTGACACATAACACTTGAGTAATCAGAATATCAAGTAATGGCCTTATACCAAAACATATTAAAACTTTAGGAATTCATATGATCTCTAGACTAGTTATAGTTTACCCAAACAACATAACCCAAGGCTTATTATTTAACAGTGTTAAGTTTAACATTCCAAATAAAGCCTAGTTAAAAAGACTTTATGTACAGTTTAAATCCTGGGAAATTTGTTAAAAACCTCAGAAAGTTATAAATCACATGCCTAAAGAGGATTACAGATTATTAGAAAACTTAATCCTTAATTATTTATTTAACCAAGGTGGCAAGAGATTCCAAAGGCAAATATGTAGGGTTATATAGTTGTTAGCAAAACTTAGCTCCTTTAACATTGAATTTTGTTCTGTTTTTAAATTAGTGTTTTTATTTTCCTTTGGTAAGTCAGTAGTAGATGACTGGATCGTTTAGTATTTCTATTTTAATATAAACCTTATGGTTTTCCACCGTGGCTGTATGGATTTACATTTCCATCAACTGGTTCTTTACACCTTTGTCAACACTTGTTATTTCTTGTGTCTTTGATATTAGCCATTATGTGTGAGATAATATGTCATTGTGGTTTTAGTTTGCATTTCCTTGATGATTAGTGATGTTGAGCATTTTTGTCATGGCTGCTGGTTAGAGTAGTATCGGCTGCAACGTTTCTTTTAGGTCTTTGATTATACCATGCCACTCTCTTCTGGCCTACAAAGTTTCTGCTCAAAAATCAGTTGATAGCCTTATGTAGCTGTCTTTGTATGTAAGTACTTTTTCCTCCCTTTGCTGGTTTTAAAATTCCCTCTATAGCTTTAATTTCTGCTAGTTAAATTATGTGTTTTGGTGTGGATCTTCTTGGGTTCGTCTTGTTTGAGGCTCTCTGTATTCCTGGAACTGGACGTCTGTTTCCTTACTCAGATTGGGGAAGTTTTCAGCTATCTCTTCAAATAACTCTTCTATTATCATTTCTCTGTGTTCTCCATGTGGCATGCACATGTTATTATGCTTAATGCTCTGAGTTCCCTTAATCTAGTCTCATCTTTGTATTCTTATTTATTTATTCTTATTTTTTAAAATTTAATTTAATTTTCTCAATTTACATCCAAGTTAGTTAGCAGATAGCGCAACAATGATCTCAGGAGTAGAGTCCTTAGTGCCCCTTACTCATTTAGCCCATCTCCCCTCCCAGCACCCCTCCAGTAACCCTCTGTTTGTTTTCCATATTTAAGAGTCTCTTCTGTTTTGTCCCCCTCCCTGTTTTATATTATTTTTATTTCCCTTCCCTTGTGTTCATCTGTTCTATGTCTTAAAGTCCTCATATGAATGAAGTCATATGATATTTGTCTTTCTCTGACTGACGAATTTCACTTAGCATAATACCCTCCATTTCCATCCACGTAGTTGCAAATGGCAAGATTTCATTCTTTTTGATTGCCGAGTGATACTCCATTGTGTATATATACATATATATATACACACACATTCTAAGCAGGAGCTTCTTTATCCATTTATCTATTGATGGACATTTGGGCTCTTTCCATACTTTGGCTATTGTTGATAGTGCTGCTATAAACATAATCAAAAACCTGATCAAGACAAAACATAAGTTTTGGTTTTCTGGGCAGACAAGAGAAAAAAAGCCTTTGTTTACATTTTCTTACTAGCAGCAGACCAACAATCCAAGAAAACTTTGTCTTTAACAGAGAAAAACAGAATTCCAGTCTTATAACAGTACACTTTTAAAACCCATTCATTTTAACCTTAGTCCTGACTTCACATAAAATTCCTTTCCAAAGATTTCCCTTCACAGACCCCTGTAGCCTTTTCTTTTTCTTTTAATGTTTTATTTATTTTTGAGAGAGAAAGAAACAGAGTGTGAGTGGGACAGGGGCAGAGAGAGAAGGAGACACACAATCCGAAGCAGGCTCCAGACTCTGAGCTGTCGGCACGGATCCCAGTGTGGGGCTTGGACCCACAAACCGGGAGATCACGACCCGTGCCGAAGTTGGACACCTAACCGACTGAGCCACCCAGGTGCCCCACTCTGTAACTTGTTCGTTCAGGTTTTGTCGTAAGCCTTTTTCTTTTTTTCGTCATTCTTAATTTCATTTAGCAGAATTTTAACTCCTAGGAGCCTTGAAGGAAAACTAAGTAGCAACCAATTGTAAACTGGCTGTTACACCAGAATTCTTTAGATCTGAAATTTATGAAGACGTTTCACAATTTTAAAGACTTGCTTCTCCATAGTACAATCTTTGATTTCTAATCTCTGTCCTCCCACCTCACTATGCTCTGTATCAGTGTTGCTGGCCTTCCCAGATCCCTATCCTGGCGTCCCATGACCTGATTTGTGGGGCGCTAAGCTGAGTGGACAATGTTCCTGTGTCCGAGGCAATCCTGGTGGTGGGAAAGCAGGGGGTGGTGGCCTGGTTTATTCCCAGCGGCTGTCCTCCACCTCTCCTGCCTGCCGCGTCTGCCCTTCATATAGAAATGTCTCGCCCGCTCTCTCCCTCTCTTCTCAATGCCCCCCATCCATCTCATTGCCCCGTTTCAATATGAATGTTAATACTGACCCGACCCCCAGTCCCTCCACACGTTCCTTTCTACTTCCTTTGTCTCTTTCCTTGTGCTGTGCCATTTAATTCGCCACCTCCATGGCCATATCCTCAATTGCATTCTAAGTAGGAGCTGTTTCTGCTCAGGGTTATCTAAAGAAGGGCCACCTTGATCTTTCCTCTCAGAACCACAGACAAGCCTGTGAAGAATCGTCATCCTCGTGAGCATCTGTTGAGTGTGGACCTACACACGCGCTGTCCTGAGCCCACTTTGGTAGCTTGTTATCTGTTACAGACACTCTGGCACGTGGTCATCCGGGGGCAGAATAAAATCACTCAATCCAATGGCTAGAAATTGTGGATTCGCGCGCAGATGGGCGGCCTGCGCGGAAGGGGTAGGAAACCAAGCAGCCGCGGGATGGTTTTTGTGCGGACTGAGCAGGGGCGGCAGGCAGGCAGGGAGGCCTGTCAGCCTCACAGCTGAGAAGAGGCCTCAGCTGCTGTGCTGTCTGAGCCACCAGAGACACACAGACGGGGAAACAACCCCACCCCGGGAGTTCCCCCAACAGGAGGGCAAGACGCGCATTTGAGCAAATGAGTACAAGGAGCTCCGGGCGCAGTGCTAGAAGCCATCCTCTGGCGGTGAAAGGGCAGATGCGCAAGCAACATTGTCTCGGGCCGGGAAAGTCACAGGTTCATGGCTGTATAGGTTCTCCGGGTGGAGGAGAACATTGCACGTAATGGCAGCCGCATCTCAGTCCCCGGAGACAGAGACGGTTCATTCGGGCCAGGTGAAGCAGAAGGTGGGATTAGGGTAGGGCAGGAGTGCCAGTTCCAGAAGCAGGGTCCTTTGACTCCGAAGCATGGGGCAGGCCTAGAAGCTCAAGGAGTGTGGGGGAAGCCGGAGTCCAGGGGAGTCTTGCCAGTGGGAGGTCGCTGCTGAGGTGGAGAGGTTAGGAAAGGCTTTCGCAGCGTCCAGCAGGCCCACGCCTGTGCCTCACTCATGAAGGAAGCCTGAGCCCGGTGCTCAGAAAACACCGATCTCTAAGCCCGGTGATGTCCACGGCCGCTCCCCTCCCCCCCGGGTGCCGGGCAGCCCAGGGGGCTGTGAACCTGGGAGCAAGACGGGGGCCCCGCACCCCGAGGGGAGGAGTCGACCTCCCTCTGGGCCGGTTCCCACGGCAGCCTCGATGAGCCCACAGCCCCGCGCTGCCCGGCCATGTGGTGAGAGACAGTGTCCTTTCCTGCTTCCGTCCCCTCTGTCCCAAGAGTCCTATGGATCAGGAGCCGGATGGTGAGTTGGGGCAGACGAGACCTCAGATGCGTGTCTCCGGTGGGAGGTTTGTCATCCACGGTGGCCGCTTTCACTGCAACTCTGACGACGTACCCTCCCCTCCTACCCCTGGCCCCCGGGGAGAAGAAATGAAAGAGGGAAAGGACAGAAATAAAGAAGGCAGAGAAGGAAGACGCATAAACCCGTTTCTTTCACTCTCTGAAGGCTGGCAGAGCTGAAGTTCAGGGACATGTGAAAGTGCAAATGCCTCCTTTCCCACCCCCACCGCCACGTCTGCATCGTCAAGCACGACCACAGGACGTCGCGAGAGACGACAGCCACTTGTAGCCACCCGCTGCATGGCGTCCCCGGGTCAGGCCTGGGGACAGCCAGCCCCCCAGGTGCCCTCAGCCCCCAGGCCTGCTCTCTGTTTGGCGGAGCCCTGGATGTGACGGTTTTCCAGTCCCTCCCGGGGATTCTAGGGTCAGATGAATCTTGTCGACCCTTGGGGACTCAACTATGCTAATTCCAAGAGAGGGTATGTTTTGCCACCTTGACGTTGACATCAATATTTACAAAACCAATGACCGTCCCAGGCCAGCTCTGTGTGCACAGCGTAATATTCCTAGCCAGCAAGTCTTACTCGGGATTCCCCGGGCGAATGAACTGATGTCAACACTGTTGGCTCCCGTTCACTGCTGGGGGTTCCAGTACTGCCCGGGGTCAGGCTCTCTTCAGCAACAGGCATGGAGGCCCGTGCACATCTGCATGGGGGCTTCCAGGTTCCCAACGGTCCCATCTAACAGCCTCATCCTAATCTGGCCTCATCTGGAGGGTGTTAGAGACTTTCATGGGCGGGGGATTCCAGTCCAGGAGTAGTTAGGAAGATTGTAGAATCCTACTTTGGATTTTAAGAGACACAGAGCACTTCTGACCATTGACAGAGAGCTTGTTCCTCTTCCCCGAGGACAGTCCAAGAAAAGGAATTTCTGGAACTGAGAACCAAACTGTCCAGACAGGAGAGACTCTTGCAGAGCACGGCTGAGACTCTGAAGACTGCCGACCAGGAATGGAAGAGGAAATTGTGCTGTGGATGGATGGTGACCAGAGAGGCCGGGGGGGGGGGGGGAGACTGATGTGATGTCCCCAAACCTCCTGGCCATGAGTAATTGTGGATGCAGAGGGAGGAGTGTGTGGGGACAGCAGGAGACCTTGAGCTGAGTGACGAGAAAAACACCCTTTAGAACAAACACCCGGGGCTGGTCTGGGCCCAGCTGGTCATTTCTGCCTCGTGGGGCTGTTCCATTGTTTCAGTGACCAGGACACGTGATATTTTGAAGAAGGCAAAGACGAATGTGTAGCTAAGGAAACCACGGCACGAGTCAGAGCCACAGAGCCCACCCCAAACCCATCCCGTCTGTCTTCAGAGTCTGCAGGTGATCCCCGACCTGCTCTGACCTTCCAGCTGAAGATTTCCAGGCCTCTTGTAGGACACGGGTCCTCAGTAAGCATCCTTGTAGCTTCCTTCCCTGTCACCCCTCCCACCCCTGCCATCTTGGTTCCCTATCACATTGTCGCCCTCTTCTCTCCTCACCCACTTATCCCTCCTTTTGGATGGTTTGGGGTCTGGAGAAATGCAATTCAGTTGGTTCGCGATGTCAGAGGACACCTGGGAGTCTGCGTCCGAATTGGCTTCCAGGACAGGGATCCTAGGGCCGGTTGTGTGTTCCCGTTTTTCCCATACCACTTGACGAAAAAGTAAAAGCCAGAGGCAACCTACTAAGTCAATTGCACTGCACACCGTGGGGCTGAGAACAGCAATCAGATTTTGATACGTCTTTTTCTTTAAGCAACATTGCAAAAGAAACCCACTGGATCTTACTGGCATAAAAGCAAATGTGATAATAAATGAAACCTGAAACTTCCAGGAAGAGCTGTTCTGTTCTGTAGGTTTATGTAAACACTAACACATTCCCTCGCAAGCACTTTGAAGAGACTCGAGGTGTAGGACATGGCTTGAAAATCAGAAACTAACCCTTTTAACTTGAACTTAAAGCTTTGCCATAAGCAATTGAGCATATTCCCCAGAATGTTCCTTGGTTGTAACCTGAGAGAATGTTGAGCCCGCTGCGTGAAAATGGGTCAAGCCATGATTTTACCCTGCCTTTTTTTTTGGTCTAATTCCTCTTTGTTTGATTTTTTTTTTTTTCTTTTCTTTTTTTCTGATGATTCCTTTCTTTCCTGAGACTTTTTAGAAGAGCTCTTACAGGGGAGCCTGGGTGGCTCAGTTGGTTGAGTGTCCGACTTCAGCTCAGGTCATGATCACAGCTCGTGAGTTCGAGCCCCGCCCCACGTCGGGCTCTGTGCTGACCGCTCGGAGCCTGGAGCCTGCTTCTGCTTCTGTGTCTCCCTCTCTCTCTGCCCCTAACCCACTCGCATTCTGTCTCTGTCTCTCTCAAAAATAAATAAACATTAAAAAAAAGGAAAGAAAGAAAGAAAGAAGAGCTTTTACAAGATGGCCTCCGTAAAGCCTCGTTCCTGCCCCAGCAAAGGTAACCTCACAGCTCCCCTTCCCCGCTAGCTTCCCCCAGTCTGGAGGTTTCCTCTTCACTTCCAAGAGGCCATTGGAAAGCACTTGAGGCCTGGATTCCAATCCCAGGCTTGTCCCTGACTGGCTGTGTGGCTTCGGCTGGTCCCTCATCTCCAAGAGGTGGCACCAGACTCAAGTGAGCTCCCTCTGACTCGGCCCCTCCCTCGCCCCCGAAGTAAATGGGACATGAACTTGACAGGAGGACTTCCTGCAAGATGTCTTCTCCTTCCCACAATAGGCTGTTTCTATGTGTCCACGTATCACGGGAATCACTTCTTTTCCCGGGAGGTCACCAAAGCCGTCGTTTTCACTCTCAAGTGAATTCTAGCGTAACCTGGCCCCTCAAGAGGGACTGGTAGGTTCTGGCCACCTCTCGCTCTTGAGGGCCTACCTCTCCCTCTTGAGGTGTGGGGCCATCATCACCGAGGTGGGGGAAGCTTTGCCTCTAACCTCGTGGCTCCAGTGGTTCTTCCACACTGCAGTGTCCCCCCCTCAACTCATCCACCGACCACGCTTTCACAGCACTCCTGTGTCTGCCACCGTTCTCTTCTCACTTCAGCCTCAGGGAGCCACCGGCATGGTCTGGTAATGGACTCTCAGCTTGTGTCATCTTTGTCACCAAGTGAAACCTCTAAGGGCTCTGCTCTGTACCCCGGTCTTCTGACCCTCCCCTTCTAGGAGCCACCTGAGGTCCTTCAAACAGCAGGCAGGATGGACCTCCCCCACTGCGGAGGAGCTCTGGTCCCACTCCTCCACACCTGCTGGGGGGGCCGGAAGGAGCTGGAGACATGGCCGGGTAGGGCAGGGCGAAAGGCAGAGAGCCTTTCCTGCAGTTAAGAAACACCACTGGCCAAGGTGTGCCTGGCTCCGCACCGAGAGAACACGCATGGTTTGTAGAGGATCTTGTGACACTGCTTTTGAATGCCACAGTGGCCTGGGAACTAGCAACGGCCATGTCTGCCCTCAGCGCCCATCCTCAGAGGGTCAACCCGACAGATGGGGCAGGTGGTCCCGACGCAGGAGCTCCTCGGCAGTTCTAAAGCACACGTTGGACAGCGGGGCTCAGCAAGCACTACTCTCAGGGCCATTCCCACCGAGGCTCGCTCAGCCGGGTCACGGTCAGGCTGGATGTCAGTCTACACTGCAGCACCTGAGTGCTTTGAATCCGCATGGTGAAAGTCGAGGCTCCCCACCCGCCAACTCATGCTTAGCCTAGCACCTCCTATTTCTATTTCTGTATGATCTCCAGACTGTGGTGACCTCACTGTGACTATCCTGTCCCCTTTCATCATCCTAACTCCTCTCTGGGGCACTGTGACCAATGGCCAGAGCAAGTCCATTGAAAGTCTTGTGTAAAAGCAAACCAGTGATGATTTTTACATGCTATGTGAGAGGCCCCCAGTTGTGAGAAAGTCTGGGCTCACCTCACAGCGCTTTAGTACATGCATATGTGGGTCTAAATGTATGATACATATTCATACGCGTTGCTCTAGTGGTATGTTGAGGGCCAACATAACTGGTGGACAGGGTCCATTAGAGGGAACGAAACGCAGCCTTTGGTAGCTATTAAAGCAAAATGTGTGCAAAGAAATAAACATTTTTGGGGCATCTGGGCAGCTCAGTCGGTTGAGCGTTCAGCTTCGGCTCAGGTCAGGATCTCGCGGCTGGTGAGTTCAAGCCCCGCGTCGGGCTCCGTGCTGACAGCTCAGAGCCTGGAGCCTGTTTCAGATTCTGTGTCTCTCTCTCTGCCCCTCGCCTTCTCACACTCTGTCAATCTCTCTCTTAAAAATAAATAAACATTAAAAATTTTAAAAAGAAATAAACATAAAAAAAGAAATCAACATTTTTTCTTCGCCTCCTTTGTTTCCAAGTTCGGCACCAGTCTCCAGGCTGAGTGTGGAAGAGTAGGGAAGACACCTTGTTGTTGAAAAGCTCACAGTCTAAGGCTTGAAGTCTGAGTCTGAAAGAACAAGGTTTTCCTTCTTTGTCGTTTTGTGAGAATCCTCAATCTGCAAAAGTGAGAGCATGCTTCTTAGATTTGGGGGGACTCAGTAGTGGAGACAGAAGCTACATCCTGGTCTCAGTCCCAAGAGATTGAGTTGTTGTGGTACCCAGAATCTGCATTTCTTACATAAATGCCCCAGAAAGTTGCGATGCACGTGAGCTGCAGAGCATAGTTTAGGGGCGTCTGGGTGGCCCAGTAGGTTAAATGTCCAACTCTTGGTTTCAGCTCAGGTCATGGTTTGTGGGATGGAGCCCTGTGTCAGGCTCTGTGCTGACAGTGTGGAGCCTGCTTGGGGTTTTCTCTCTCTCTCTCTCTCTCTCTCTCTCTGCTCCTCCCCTGCTCATGCACACACACACTCTCTCAAAATACACATTAAAAAAAATAAAAAATTTAGTACTATACATTGAACCAAAACTATAAATGAATTTAACCAAGGCTTTTTAATTGAACAGTGTATAAGCCATTCCATAAGCGTTGACATAAAGTTCTTAAAAGATTCCTTGGGGAGAGTCCTTAGGTAATGTCCTTTTGTCTTCCAGAAACAGAATAAAGCTCTCACGTCACAATTATTTCCTAGAAACGGTGAAAAATGTAAAACAAACAAGAACTACCACCACCCTCACCAGACTCGTGCCCGAGGTGCAGACACACCCCACATTCACCTCCTCCTTTGCTTTCACACGGGGTGAAGTATTTTCCTGAGGGTCTTTGACTGTCGATTCAGAGATATTTCCTGGCAGAATCAGCAGAACGCATGAGATATCGGCAAACCCACCAAGCATCGCTCTAGACAAAGTAGCAAAATCTGGGGCCCTCTAGGCCTGTGGTTCTTCCCGGTCCCGGCAGTTCCTCCTTCACCCCTGTGTTTCCACGGGGGGGTGGGGGTGGCGCTGATAATGTGATCAGTAACCAATGGACAAGTCAGAGATGCTTGCAAGAATTTTATACGCATAACGTCTAGGAAAGCGACAACATCCGACATCACATAAATCTCAGATCTGCTCAGGATCCAGTCAACCAATCCACTCTATGAGATGTTGAAAAGCAGCTCTTTGCCTTAAGAAAACTACTTGCAAAAAAAAAAAAAAAAGTATCTGAGAGGAAGATTGTCTAATCTTTAGCTTTTGGTAAATTATATTCTTTTCCCTTATGTGACAGAAACAGAGCCCCCCCCTTTTTTTTTTAAATATTTGTTTATTTTGAGAAAGAGACAGAGTGAGAGAGCCCTCGAGAGTAGGAGAGGGGCAGAGAGAGGGAGAGAGAGAGACAGAATCTGAGCAGGCTCCAGCTGTCAGCACAGAGCTCAACGTGGGGCTTGAACTCAAGAACCGTGAGATGACCTGAGTTGAAATCAAGAGTCGATGCTTAACCAACAGGGCCACCCGGGTGCCCTTGACTCTTCCAGTTTTAAGGGCGTGTCTAATCCCATGGGGCCACCTGGACAATCCAGGAGAGTCGCCCCACCTCAGGGTCCTTACCATAAGCACATTGGCAAAGTCACTTTTGCTCTGTGATGGAACATATTCACAGGTTCCAGGGGTTCGTACGGGGACCTCCTAGGAAGGGGTGGTGTTTTTCTGCCCACCACCACACTATTTGCTGAGGTGCCAACTACTAATACTGGAACTAAAAAATATCTTTTCTGATTTCAACAGTGAAGTTAAGACACTACCTCAAGGCACAATCTGGAACAGCAAAGCAGAACAAAGGTCAATCAGGGGCAGCTGGGTGGCTCAGTCAGTTAAGTGCGTCCGTCTCTTTTTCTTTTTTAATTTTTTTAACGTTTATTTATTTTTGAGAGGCAGATAGATCACAAGCCAGAGGAGGGGCAGAGAGAGAGGGAGACACAGAATCCGAAGCAGGCTCCAGGCTCCGAGCCGTCAGCACAGAGCCCGACGCGGGGCTGGAACCCACGAACCGTGAGATCGTGACCTGAGCCGAAGTCGGACGCTCACCCGACTGAGCCACCCAGGCGCCCTGTAGTGTGTCCAACTTTTGATTTCAGCTCAGGTCATGATCTCATGGTTCATGAGACCATGCTGACAGCAAGGAGCCTGCTTGGGATTCTCTCTCTCCCTCTCTGTCTCTGCCCCTCCTCTGCTCGTGCTCTCCTTCTCTCTCAAAATAAGTCAATAAACTTTTTTTTTAAAGGCAAATTAGAACCATAGAAGTGCTCCTTGGATGACCATCAAATTGCCCAAGTACCAGGCTCTGCAGCGTAATCGTTTTGCTTTGTTTTCCAGATGTGGCTTTTTTCCCTCCAAGGGCCGACTTGGCAGAAATCTCATCCTAGGGGAAGTGCACAGTGGTGGCGGAAGGGAAGGCGGTGACAGAGGTGGGGTGCCTGGGACCCCGCTAACCTCCTGCTGGGAAGTCTCAGCTGGGTCTCAACGGGGCAGAAGGGCAGACACGATGGTTTCCTTTGGACCTGCCCTCACCTGAACGCGGGATGCTTGTGCGCCTCCCCCCAGAGGCCACGCGGGGGCGCCCCGGTACTGCCCTGGGAAGTCGCCTCGCAAAGAAGCAAAGTGTGGGAGGATCTTGAGGGGCAGGTGTCAGCCCGGAGCATCCAGAGGTTCCCGACTCTTGGCCGCACCTCTGCTGGGTTGGCAGCAGGCGGGCGCGGCCCAGGCCTTGTTCCTCAGAGCTATCTTGCTCTGTCTCCTCTAAACCAGGTTCTGGCCAGAAAGAGATGTGCCCATGCTTCTCCAGAGGATGGGGGAGGACTGGCCTGCCGTGTGTGTGTGTGTGTGTGTGTGTGCGTGTGTGTGGATGTGTGTGTGTTGGGGATGAAGGCTGGCCTGGGTGTGTGTGGAGGGGGACTGGCCTGCCAGGTGTGTGTGTGTGTGTGTGTGTGTGTGTGTGTGTGGTTGGGGTGGCTGGCCTGGGTAAGCAGGGGTGGGCGGGCTGGCCCAGTCGTGATCAGGCTGGAGAGGATGAGGAGGCTGGGGGACAGGAGGAAGAGGACCACGGCTGAACAATAGGTGGGGGCGGGGCAGGAGGCAGGGTGCGGGCTGGAGGAGCGGGGTGACCCTAGATGCCAGGGGTGTGAGTCAGGCAGCACAAGGGTGTAGTTCTCCATAGAATCCCGGGGCTGTGCAACAGAGTTGCTGCTCGAACTTTATTAGGACGAGTGCTGTGGGGGCTGGGAGGCTGGGGGAGGGCCGTGGGGAGGCCAGCGACCGAGTGCGCGCAGCGGAAGCGTGTGAAGCTGTCCTGGGCAGAAGTCAGAGCTCCTACACGTACACCAGGGCACGTTTCTCAGTTTGGGGCTCACCTGCTGGACAGCGCAGCCGGGGCGCAGCGGCCAAGGGCCCCGGGCCCGGGGGCCCCACACAGGCCAGGCTGGGCCACTGACAGCCTGCAGCATCCAAAGGCAGAGATACGGGTGGAGGTGAAACAAGAAGGGAATTTATTTCAGCGAGGCCGATGCCAGGAAGACGCGGACTGGGGTTTCAAAGACTGTCTCCAAGGTGCCGAAAATGCTTCCAGGCTTCTATAAGGACAACTTGGGACCGAGGCGGGTGGGCACGTGCAGGTGCGCAGGGGAGGTCAGGCTGTCCTCGTCGTGGGTGGGATCTTGCTAGCGTGGGACGGTCCTTATTGCTTGAGGGGGGTACTTGCAGCTTCCGGCAGGGGATGCTGGGCCAGCAGAGTCTTCTGCCTGTTAAGAGAGAAGGTGGAAAGAATGTAACCACCTGGAAAGTACAGCCCGAGGTCAAAGTGGAGGGAGTTGAAGTTGACTTTTGACGGGAGTCGCTGCTGCTCCCCCGGGCGGGTGTGTGGGATGCGGCTGTACAAGCTGCTGCAGGGTGGGGGTGTGGGGGGATCCGCTTCCCCAGCAAGGGGTGGTAAGAAGCCAATTCCATCTTTAGGCTAGTGTAGACGAGGTGTTACCAAATACTTACGCAAGGCAAGCAGCTTTTCGCAAAAAATAAAATCTAAGTGCCGGGATTCCGGCTTCTGGGCTATTTCCATTCTGCAGTTAGGGCTGGGTTGGGAAAGAGATGGCTTCGGCCACTGAACTGAGACACCCCGGGGGGGGGGGGGGACACGTGCTACGGCTTACAGCACGAGGAGAGCAGACAGCGAGACCCCCAACTCATACACGGGATCTAGCCCAGTTTTTGCTGCGTAGCAGGTAAAGTACACGAACTTTGTAGTCTGATCTGATACCGAGAACAAAGGCAAAAGAAATGTAGCAAAAATGAAATCTCCTTGCAACTTGCAGGCCATTGACAAGTACCGGAGGCAGGCAGAGTGACTGCCTTAATGTTAATTCTTTGCTAGTGGCAACGAGCAACCCTAGCTTGACAGGGGTCTGACCTCCAGGGTCCTGTAAGTCTTCTTTAACCGATGAAAATCCCTTCGGAAACTTCCTTTATCTCAACACCCTCCTCCCTCCGCGAGATACACGTTAGCGATCACCTTTCAACATAGAGCCCACTGATATACATCGGAAGGGTCTCATGACTAATATTCTACTAGACAGTACTGAATAACCTTATCTTAACAGCAATTAGCCCCTCAAGGTCCTGGAAGCCTTGCTTCTAAATTCCTTGGAGACTTAGCTCTCCCTCCCGTCTCCCCCCAACTAAAAAGTATGTAATCAGTCACCCCTCATAATCCCCGTTACAGCGTTTCCCACCCAGAATCCTGTCCCTACGCTTTAATAAAACCACCTTTTTTGCACCGAACATCTCAAGAATTCTTTCTGTTTTTAAATAAAGTTTTAAATATTTTTACTTTTAGAGAGAGAGAGAGAGAGAGAGAGCATGAGTGGGGGAGAGAAGCAGAGGGAAAGAGAGAGAATCTTAAACAGGTTCCATGCTCAGCGCAGAGCCTGAGGTGGGGCTCGATCCCATGACCTGATCCAAAGTCAAGAGTCAGTCGTTGAACTGAGTGAGCCACCCAGGTGCTCCTCAAGAATTCTTCCTTGACCACTTGCTCCTGGACCCCAAACATCCCATCACGATCCTGTGAGTGGAGGCCTCTCTTGGTCTGTTTTGGAGCAGCACAGCGAGGTGCCTAGGAGAGGACTCGGGCCTCCTTGCCTCTCCCTCAGTGCTCGGGTGACAGCCCGGGGATTTGGCAAAGCTTCTGTCCTTCCCTCCACCCCCAGGGAGAAGTTAGCCTGGGCCCAGTGTTAGCCAGGGACACCCCACAAAAGCTCAGAAAAAGCGGAGTCTTCCCCTCAGGCCACTTGGCAGTCCTGTCCGTCCTTCCCTTGGGGGGCCCTTGAAAGAAACATCAAGGCTGACATGCTCTCACAGGGGCATGTCGAGCGGCGAAGGGCGGGCTTTCACCGCAGACCCCGCAGACCCCGCAGGAACTTCCATCCACCCAGCTCCTGGGCAAGGGAGAGGGCGCCTCTGCTCTCCTTTTGCTCCAGAGGCAAGCAAAAACTGTCCTTAGGGGGCTCCTGGGTGGCTCAGTCGGTTGAGTGGGCTGACTGTCCCACTTCAGCTCAGGTCACCATCTCACCACTCATGAATTCAAGCCCCACATGGGCCCTCTGCTGTCGGCGCAGGGTCTGCTTCGGGTCCTCGGTCTCCCTCTCTCTCTGCCCCTCCCTTGCTTGTGCTCTCTCTCTCTCTCTCAAAAATGAATAAGCATTAAACAAAAAACCTGTCACCAGAACTGGTGCGGTGCTTCTCAAATACAAGCGTTAAGTGTTTTCTTTACTGCAGGGTTTTGTAACGGAACCAATGTGAGTTCCCTCCTTGGTGAGTCAGAAGCCGCACCGGGTTGAGTTGTCGCAAAGACAAGTTCAGTTGTAGCAAATAAGGAGATAATGGGGAGTGGCTTCCAAAGCCAGGACTCCCAGAGCAGGGGTGAGTGGGCTCCTTTCATTTAGGGTTAAGATGCATATTTAGATAGGGAAGCCCTGTCATCATATGTAGGGTGAGTAGAAGTTGTCCATGGGCCTTAAGGAAACATGTCTACACAGACATTGTTTGTTATGTCAATGAGGCCGAGGCTTCTTCTGGGGTGGAGATTTTAGTATTATAATGAGTTAAGGTAGTCATCGGTCATTCTAGAGGTCACTCCAGGGCCCATCTGCACAAGGAGGAGTCAGGGGTTAAGTTCAAACTGGTCTGGGTGGTCTGGGCTGGCTGGAGGTCATGTCAGGGCTGGCTGGAGGTCACATGGGGCAGTCGCTATTGCGTGAGGGTGGTTTCACTTTCTTTAAAAAAAAATTTTTTTTAATGTTTACTTTTTGAGAGAGAGAGAGCACAAGCAGGGGAGGGGCAAGAGAGAGAAGGAGACACAGAATCCGAAGCAGGCTCCGGGCTCCGAGCCGTCAGCACAGAGCCTGATGTGGGGCTCGAACCCACAAACCATGAGATCGTGACCTGAGCCAAAGTCTGGCCTTAACCGACTGAGCCACCCAGGCACCCCGGTTTCACTCTCTATTTGCCCGAGTAAAGCGATAAACCAGAAAGAAGAGGTTGAGGAAAAATGTGGGACAAAGGTCAGTGGGTACATGCTGGAGGGCTGTAAGGTCAGGTGTTGGGAGCCAGCTGGCGAGTTGCATTCTGGTTTTCGCTATTTTCTGTACTCTGTAAAAGCCTCTAATCAGAATCTAAATTTTCTTTAATGTTTTATTTTATTTTTTAAGAAACAGAGAGGGTCAGAGCGTGAACGGCGGAGGGGCAGGGCAAGAGGGAGACACAGAATCCGAAGCAGGCTCCATCCAGGCTCCGAGCTGTCAGCACAGAGCCCGACGCGGGGCTCGAACCCATGAGCCGTGAGATCATGACCTGAGCCGAAGTCGAATGCTCAACCGACTGCCCCACCCAAGCGCCCCGTCTATTCAGAACCTAGATGAACACTTTCCAACTTAGATTTTAACATAGAGGTGCCACACCGTTACAGGGTAACAGCACCTGGGTTTGCCCTCCTGCCTGAAGACACAAAACAACAAAACCAGACTAAATACGTGAAACACAGATCTTCAAGATATCAGACATCAGAGGACAGCAATCCCTGAGGGGCGGGAAACAGTTGAGTCCGGCAATTGCTCTAATTTACAGCCTTGAGCGATTTCCGAGCATCGCAGGGTGGAGGAAACTGAAGACGAGCCCAGAAGGCCTGTCGAGCTGAGGACACTGAGCTGGGAGTTCAGGGAGGCCAAGGTCGCCAAGGTCCTGAGAGGAGAGAGCTGAGGAAAGCCAGTCAGAAAGATCCGTCTGGGGGCCTGCCCAGCGTGCAGAACCGTCCCGATCAGCACCTCCAAGTGAGGCAAGTACTCAGTCGGGGGGAAATCATTACAGGGAACAGGGCCAGGCACCACACGGCGCCGGGAATGGCCCTCGTTCCCAGGAGAAAACCCCTCATAACCCGGGGGATGTGGGTGGAGCACTTAGGAAGGTCTTGCCTCAGTAGCGGGAACGAATCAGCCCTCAACCGAGCACTGATCTGGACCACTTAAATCATAAAAGCAAGACCAGAAATGATCAAACCCTTTCTAAAGAATTTAAGTGCATCCCAGAACGAAGCTCAAAATTCATAGGAAATTTATATAAAAAGAACAACATTTACATAAAAATAACCAGCAACCAACATAATCAACTTCAGCATGTCTGGTATCCCATCAAAGATTTTGAGGTGTGCGAAGAGCCTGGGAAATGACTCTTAGTGAGATCAGTCAATCACTGAAAAATGACCCAGAGGAGACGAAGACGCTAGAGCCACCGGAGGAGGACATTTCGACATTTATTATCACTGTCTGTAGTCCATAGATTTAAAACATTAAATAGATAAATGGAAAACATAAAAAAGATCCCATCTAACTCTAAGAGATGAAAACGGTGATGTTTGGAAGGAAATGCCCTGCAAAAGGACGGACAGCAGCTCGAAAATGCAGAAGAAAGACATTTGAGGGGCGCCTGGGTGGCTCAGTCGGTTGAGCGTCCAACTTCGGCAAAATAAACAAACATTAAAAAAGGAACAATAACCTTTGATAGGACTTGTATTGAGTCAGCAGATACCTCTGAGAGATATTGCCCCC